>NW_024081929.1:440069-440326 GCF_003009895.1 Hyaena hyaena
AACACAGACTGCTGCTTTGTGCTGCTCCTGGAGGCAGGACTTCAGAGTGGTGGCGCGCCTGCCGCCTTTGTAGCTCCCGGGCGGCTGGGGCCCCTGAAAGAGCCGCGCGGACACTGGGCGTCCACGCCCCTGGCTGGCTGGGACTCGAGAGGGAAGGCAAAGAACTAAAAACTGGGAAATTAGCCTGTGAGTTCGTGTTTCGGGTGACGAGCCATAGAGAGACCCGGTTTTCCTCACTCCAGCGGGCTCGGGCTCAG
>NW_024081930.1:0-8380 GCF_003009895.1 Hyaena hyaena
TTTTCTCCCAATCTCTCAGGTTTTGTAAGGTTTCCAGTGGCTTCAGATCTTTTCTGTGTGATGTATGGGCGCAAGTGCAAGTAGGGAGCTCCTTAATTCTCCGCCATCTTCCCCCCTTTCCTCTTTTAGTGTTGTTTTTATTCTTGTTTTCTTATAATGCAATTTATATTAAGTAGGCTTTTATTCAAATAATAAATATATGGGTTCTCACAAAGTTCATGCTTGTATATAATCGTAAATTGGAAATGATTTCAAACATATCTTCAGTTAGAAAATAGGGGCGCCTGGGTGGCTCAGTCAGTTAAGCGTCCAGCTTCAGCTTAAGTTATGATCTCACGGTTTGTGGATTTGAACCTGCGTCAGGCTCTGTGCTGACAGCTTAGAGCCTGGATACTGCTTCGGATTCTTTGTCCCCTCTCTCTCTGCCTCTCCCCTGCTCACTGTCTGTATCTCTCTCTCTCTCTCAAACATAATTACACATTTAAAAAATTTAAAAAATAGTTAAATTGTGAACCATTAGTTTTTATAGGTTTCTAATTTTTCTTTAGCTATTTTAAGGCTACATTTGTAATTAAGCCTTCAATATGGCAATAATCAACAAAAACAATGGATATAATCAATTGTGACTCTAGATCAAAAGATACATTTCCAAAACCTCTTATATGTATAGCTGGGGAAAAAAAGTATATTTTTATTCACTAAAAATAAAGTTCCTTTTAGAAAAGGAACTATCTTTACTTAGAAAAATAAAGATAAGTATTTGATAACTAGAGATTGGAAAGATAGGTACTAGGGAAATGGGACTGAAGGAGTTTTAAAAAAAAAAATCCTAGGCAAAATTATTATAATATATTATAATATATTTTTTTGAGTCTTAAGAATAGCAATATGAGAAGAAGAGAGATGGAATGAAGCAACGTGGAGAGGGTTGTAAACTGCCAAAATTGTCCAAAGGACTTTTTAAAAAAACAAAGGCATCAAATGTGAAGGTATTTTCTTTGCTATGATATTACTTATTTCTCTTCACCTAGCCAAATTTTCTGTAAATTATGACCTTTCAACACACACAAAATGGAGTTTCTTTTGTGAAAGTTCAGTACTATAACTAGTATAGAGTAGACAGAAAAGAACAACCTTGTGACATAGAACCAAGACTAAAAAATCACTAGACATAGACAATTACAGCCAGATATGCTGTATCTGAGTCTCTCAGACTCAGAGAAAGTCTTAGCTTTCAGCCAATCTTATATAGACCCAGAGGCAGAGTGAGCCGAGCTGACTCTGGGTTATACATAGGTTGATCTCAAGGTACAAAGCAATCATTTCTACATTTCTGGCTGCATGACTTTGACCAGATAACCTCAGTCTCAGTTTGACCATTTACAAAAATGTCCATTTACAGTCATTTGTCCAGTTGTCCCAAAGGGAATGAAATGTTAAATATTTTCATTGCAGTTGTTATTGTTACTATTGATATTCTTTTTTTCTTTCTTCATTTCTTTCATTTCTTGGGGTCAGTATTATTATAATAATAGTCTGGTTAAAGATGATGAGAAATTATGGTCACAGAGATGAATTAAAGTCAGTACACTTAGAGTTAATCTTTCTTCCACTACTTGTCCAAAATTCTAAAAAAAAATTCTGTATTTGCTCTCTCCTCTTTTTTTACTCCTATTCACTTTTCAACTGACTAGTATTCTTTCTGCTACCAATTACTGTGCCTAAAATGCTACTCTCAAAGAATGTAAATGTACTAATTGCAAAAGCTCAATTGATACTTCTCATTTTCCTTTATTTTTTTTTTAAGTTTATTTATTTTAAGAAAGAGAGAATGAGTGAGGGAGGGGCAGAGAGAGGGAGATACAGAGAATCTCAAGCAGGCTCCATGCTGCCAGCTGCAGAGCCCAACTCAGGGCTGGATGGGGGACTTGAGGTGGTGGGGGGGAGGGGTTCTCAGCCCCATGAACCATGAGACCATGACCTGAGCCAAACCAAGAATCACTCAGGTTTACTGAGCTACCCTGGTACCCTGATACTTCTTATTTTCATTGGCCTTTTCCTGCACTGATACTTGATCACATACTCTTTCTTGAAATATTCTACATAGACTTTTCTGTATCCAACTCCTCTAATTCATCTCTCTCTCTGTCTTTCGTTTTTTGTTTCCATCATGCTCATCTTTTATTCCATGCACCACCCATCACCAATAGTGGTACTACTTCTGCCACCAAGTTTTAACCACTAATGTACTTTGTTAGTTTCCAAATTTGTGTCTTCGGTTCCTGAGTGTTAAGCCCATTATTCAGCTGTCAGCTGGAAAGCTCTACCAAGATGTCCCTCAGAGACCTCAACACACGTGCAAAATTAAATAACAATAGTGTCATTCCTCCCTAAAACTGGCTTCTGATTTGTTATTTTCAATCTCATTTGGTAATAATACTAAGAAAAATAATATTTTGTCATTCAGGTAAAAACCATAGTCTTCCGTATTCCTTTCCCTTCCTACTTCCTCCCTGTATCTAACATATTGGCGGTCTCCAAACTCTTTTGATCTTTACCCTTAGTAAAATATACTAAGCAGGTACTCCAGAATGGGTTAATTTAGATATTATTTACATGTATTATCATTTCATATCTTAAATGTAAGGAAAACAGATTTTTTTTGTCTTTAAGATAAAAATTAAAGGTCTAATATGTATTTCCCACAGACATTATGTTGTCATGGTAAATCCCGTTAGTCCTGCCTTCTAAGTGTTTGTTTCATTGGTCTCATTTCTTGCCTCTTTCCATGGCTCTGACTCAGATTCCCATAATTTCTTACCTAGATTGCTGCACAAGCTTTATTTTGTGGTTTTTCAACTCTGCATTGTCTTACCAAATCTTTATGTATACTTATTTTATTTTAATATTTATCAGGTTTACGACTAAATCTTCTCACTCCCCTGTTTAAAACCACTCATTAACCTTTCATTGCCTGTAGGATAAAACTAAGCTTTCCATGATCTACCTCCCTGTGTTGCTTTTCTATTCTTCACATTTTAAATTTCAGCAGAATACTCAAGTTGCTATACTTTCTTAAACTCAAACACTTATTTCTCATTTATCTGCTTTTGTGTGTTTTCAGTGCCTCTTTGTGTGTCCCTGCCCTCTCTTTCACCATATTTATTTTCGTGATTAATCTGTACTTATTTTTTTAGACTCAAAAAAAAAAAAAGTAAGGTTGGGTATTATATAAACTAGAATGCATTTGTGCTGACTATTGTGATTAATTAGGTGATCCACATAAAGCCATAATACTCATTAGGTAGCTCCACCATTCTGGAGCTGAATGTGATGGGAGGAAAATAGCCAACCATGTTGATGAGTCTCCCCTGAAATCTGTGACCACAACTTTCAAGTAGGCTCTTAAAAGTGGAACATCATAGTGGATGTTCCTAGGTAGCTATTCTCTCAATTTCCTGCATTATCACTTGACATATTATTTTCTTTCTGCAAATCTCCAAATCACTCAGTCTATCCTCCACTTCAGTTAATGATCACAAATCTTATTTGCTAAAAATAGAAACAGATGGAAAAGAAATTCCACATACTCTCACTACCCCATTTTTCAAGGTACCTACATCTGTAACCATAGCAAATACAGTACTTTCTCAACTGTTATCATAGATGAATTACTCATGTTTTTATCTAGATGAACTCATGTTTCTATCTAAAACTAATTATTCTACTTGTACACTAGATCTCATAGCTCTCTTGCATACTCAAGTGTATTATTCCATCAATATTTTCTGTCTGTCTCTCTTACATAATTATTTTTTCCTTCATTGGATTATTTCTGTTACCACGGAAACATCCTATCATTCCTCCCTTCTGAAAAAACAAAACAAAGCAAAACAAAACTACTGATTAAATTATATTGAGAACTTACCATAGATTTTGTTAGGCGTGACAATGCTGAAAAGTCCCCATGCCTTGGAAATACATACTGACATATTTTTAGGGGAACTGATATGATGCTTAAGATGTACTTTAAGAATGAAATATGATTCAAATACTATTGATAATTGTCAATCCTACATAATGGGTATTATACTGTTTTCTGTACTTTAGTATATGTATGAAATTCTCAGTTGTAAAATTTTGACAAATGTATGTAGTCATGTATCAGATTACAGAATACATATATTATTTCAAAAAGGTTCACTCATGCGCCCTCGGAGTCAATACCTTCTCTCTACCCCAGTCCCGGGGAAACATTGATAAATTTTCTAAACCTTGGTTTTCCTTTATTTATTTACTTATTTTTAATGTCATCTGAAAGGTATCCTATTGTATGCAGCCTTTCAAGTCTGGCTTGTTTCACTTACTATAATGATTTTGAGATTTATCCATGTTGTATGTATCAATTGTTGGACTTTATGTTGATGATGGTATTCTATTGTATTTATGTAACCTATTTGGTTAAGCTTTTAGTGATTAGTTAACTATTAATCATTTCCTATTCTGGATATTATGAACAAATATACTCTGAACATTTAGGTAGAAGTATTTGTGTGGATATGTTTTATTTCTCTTAGGTAAATAACTAGGAGGGGTTACTGGGTTAAGATAACTGTATGTTTAAGTTGATATGAAAACACCAAACTGCTTTTCAAAGCACTGTACCATTTTGTACTATTATCTATGATGAATAAGTTCCAGTCATTCTGCATTATTGCCAGCACTTAATAATGTAGTTGTTTTCATTTTTAGCTTTTGTTATAGATGTACAGTGAAATATTGTGATTTTTCATTTTCATTTTCCTAATGACTAATGATGTTATGAATCTTTCCGTTTGTTTATTTTCTTTCCACGCATATATATTCTTTAGTGAAGTGTCTATAAAGATACTTAACATGTTTTGTTATTAAGTTATTTTGTTATTAAGTTGTAAGAATTTTTTTTTTACTTATTTTGGATACAAGTTCTTTTTTTTTTTTAAATAAATTTCCCTTTCTTTTTAAATATTTTTTATTTATTTCTAGGAGAGAGAGAGAGACAGCGTGAGCAGGGGAGGGTCAGAGAGAGAGGGAGATACAGACTCTGAAATTGGCTCCAGGCTCTGAACTGGCAGTCAGCACAGAGCCCGACGCAGGGCTCAAACCCACGAACCGTGAGATCATAACCTAAGTGAAAGTCAGACGCTTAACCGACTAAGCCACCCAGGCGCCCCTGGATACAAGTTCTTTATCACATATGAGTTTCATAAATATTTTCTCCATCTAAATCTTGTTTTTTCCTTTACTTGTTGGGTTTTTTCAAGAAGAAAAGTTAAATTTGGTGATATATTTTTCAGATATATTTTTCTTTATTATGTTTTGTGCATTGTGTGTCCTATCTAAGAAATATTTGACTAACTTAAAGTCACAAAAGTTTCCTATTGTCTTTTAGAAGCTTTATAGTTAGAATTCTCACATTTAGATCAGTGATCCACTTTAGGATTAACTTTTATATTGTTAGAAAGTGTGATTGAAGTTTATATTTGCATATAGACATCCAGTTGTTCCAGCACCATTTATTGAAAAGACTTCCTTTTCCCATTGAATTACTTGGGCATCTTTATTGGAAATCAACTGATCATGTATATTGGTCTATGTATGAACTCTTTATCCTCTTTCATTGGCCTCTGTCTTTTCTTACACCAAAACAACAATCTTAATTACTATAGCTTTTTATGAAATCTTGAAATAGGTGGTTCTACAGATTTGTTTGTAGGTCTACAGACCTACAGATTTGTTATTCTTTAACATTGATTTGGGAAGGAGGAGGTAAGATGGCAGAGAAGTAGGGAGTTCCATACATTTCACTTGCCCCCGTCTCTCAAACTGAGAAGGCCTGAAGCCACAGGACACTGAACTGCAGGAGTTTGGGAGGAACACCTCATAGGCACGTGAGTGCAAACTAGGGAAGATAAAATCGGGCCGCGACTGGAGACAGGAGCGAAGGGAGCTGCGGTAAGTCAGGAAAAGAAAGAGCAGTTGAAACTGCTCATAGGACTGTCCCTGGAGACGAGAAAAACCTCTGCTCACTACGGAGAGTGATCCTGGTTCCAGCTGTGGTGCTGACTTTGGGCTGGGTGCCCCAGTCCCAGGCGGTGCCAGGAGAAACAGCTCCTCTGCTCTCCCTGCCCAATCCGTATCAGGGAAGTGGCTGACCTGAAACTGCACCGCTGCTCTCCCAGTTGGATTCCCAGCTGTGAAGGACTCTGCCTGTGTGTTTATATTTTGGGTGGTATCAATAAAGCACAGGCGGACTAAGATCTGGAAAAGAGACGTGGCTTGGGACATGGAACATGGCCCACCTTGGCTACTCCCCTAGCACAGGGAGATAGGACCCAAAAAAGTGATTTGCAACACTTGGTTGAGAAGGGACTGGGGTGCCGCCATTTTTCTCTCCACAACCACCAGGGCAGGACATCAGGGAGTGGCCCGCAGGACCCCAGTGGAAACTAAGATCTGCCTACACCAAACCATGCCCATCCCTGCTAGAGAGCTGCTTATTGTTTTACCAGAGCCTGTGGCAAGGCCAACATGGATGCACTGCTGTGATTAATTCTAGATCAATTCTTTCGATTCAGATATATTTCCCCTTGTCTCATTCTTATCCCTCCCTTCTGCTAGACTGGGCACTCTGGTCATTGGTTTGCTTAAACAGTCACATTTAATGCATTCTCTAGATGTATATTCTACTCCTCCACTGTTACTTCTCTCTCTCTCTCTGGAGTAATCAGACTATATAGTTTCTCTGAGTAACATTATTTTCCTTTCTTTCTCCTCCCTTCTTACCATATTCTCCTCTTTCTGTCTCTGAATTAAGCCTCTTAGTCTCTCTGCCTGGTCATTTCCAATTTCACTTTCTCCCTGCCCCTGTCATTTCTCTCTTTGTATATGCTATTCCATCAGCACTGCATACACCCTGCTCTTCATTTGTAGCTGGGAATTCTGGTTTTATGCTTTTAGACTGTCCTTTGTCTTTCGGGTTTCTTTCTTTCTTTTTTCTTTTTCTTTTTCTCTTTTGGTTTGGTTGTTTGTTGGATTTGTCTGTGTGTTTGTGTGCCTTTGTTCCCTGTGTGTTTGTCTGTTTTCCTCTCCAGGGCTATCTCAAGAAACAAGCTAAAGTACACATGGTAGAGAGTCCCAAATACCACTCACTACAAGTTGGGAAATAAAATAACCAAAGTCTCAACAAGAGAGACCAAGAGACACCATTCAAAGAAACTTCCTGAATGGACAGGCTCTGGACAATCAATGAGCCTTCTTTAATACAGCAGTACTTGCAGGTGCAGAGTGCATAACAAACTTTTAAAACTGACAAGAGACAGAAAGCTAGCCAAAATGACGAAATGGAAGAACTCTCATCTAAAAAGTTCCAGGAAGAAATGATAGTTAAAGAACTGCTCAAAACAGATATTACCAACATAAGTGAACAAGAATTGAGAACAACAGTCATAAAATTAATCACTGGGCTTGAAAAAGGCGTGGAAGACATCAGGGAAGCGATTGCTACAAAGACTATGGAGCTTAAAAATAGTTGTGATGAATTAAAAAATGCTGTAAATGAAATGCATAATAAAATGGAGGTGTCCAATGCACGGATTGAAGAGGCAGAAAGGAGAATAGGTGAATTAGAGGACACAATTATAGAAAAAAGAGGAAGTCAAGAAAAAGAGAGATAAACTGATCCAGGAACACGAAAGGAGAGTTCAAGAGCTGAGTGATACAATAAAATGGAACAATATCCATACCATAGGAATTCCAGAAGAGGAAGAAAGAGGGAAAGGTGCTGAAGGAGTCTTTGAACAAATTATAACTGAGAACTTCCCCAATTTGAGGAAGGAAACAGACATTGATATCCAGAGGCACAGAGAACACCCCTCAGACGTAACTTGAATCGATCTTATGCACGACATATCATAGTGAAACTGGCAAAATATAAGAACAAAGAGAGAATTCTGAAATCAGATAGGAATAAAAGGGCCCCAAAATAGTAAGGGAGACCTATCAGAGTGGTGACAGACCTATCTATTTAAACTTGGCAGACCAGAAAGGAATGGCAGGAAATATTCAATGTGATGAACAGAAAAAATATGCAGTCAAGAATCCTCTATCCAGCAAGCCTGTCATTCAGAATAGAAGGAGAGGTAAAAGTTTTCCCAAATAAACAAAAATTGAAAGCATTTGTTACCACTAAACCAGCCCTACAAGAAATCCGGAGGGAGACTCTATGAGGGAGATGTTGCAAGGAATGCAAGGTACCAGAGACACCATCACAAACATGAATGCTGTAGGAGAACACAATGATTCTAAACCCATATATTTCAATAATAACACAATGTAAATG
>NW_024081930.1:8997-57984 GCF_003009895.1 Hyaena hyaena
CAATTAGAGAAGAAATTAAAAAACATATGGAAACAAATGAAAATGAAAATACAGCAATCCAATCTCTATGGGATGAGGCAAAGGCAGTCCTAAGAGGAAAGTACATTGCACTCCAGGCCTATTTCAAGAAATTAGAAAAAGTGCAAGTACAAAATCTAACAGCACACCTAACGGAACTAGAAGGAGAGCAACAAGAGCAATGTTGCTCCTAAACCCAGGAGGAGAGAGAAATAATAAAAATAAGGGCAGAAATAAACAATATAGAAACCAAAGAAACAGTTGAACAGATCAATGAAACCAAGAGTTGTTTTTTTTGAAAAAATAAACAAAATTGACAAACCTCTAGACAGGCTTCTCAAAAAGAAAAGAGAGAGCACCCAAATAGACGAAATCATGAATGAAAATGGACTTATTACAACCAACCCCTCAGAAATACAAGCAATTATCAGAGAATATTTTGAAAAATTATATGCCAACAAACTGGACAACTTAGAAGAAATGGAAAAATTCCTAAACACACACTCACTACCAAAACTCACACGGGAAGAGATAGAAAATCTGAACAGACCCATAACTAGTGAAGAAACCGAGCCATTTATCAAAAATCTCCCAACAAATAAGAGCCCTAGGCCAGATGGCTTCCCTGGGGAATTCTACCAGACGTTTATAACAGAATTAATACCCGTTCTTCTCAAGCTATTCCACAAAATAGAAATGGAAGGAAAACTTGTGGACTCTTTCTATGAAGCCAGTATCACTTTGATTCCCCAGCCAGACAGAGACCCAGCAAACAAAGAGAACTACAGGCCAATATCCTTGATGAATATGGATGCAAAAATCCTCAACAAGATACTTGCAAATCGAATGCAACAGCACATAAAAAGAAATATCCATCATGATCAAGTGGGATTCATTCCTGGGTTACAGCGCTTGTTCAATATTCAGAAATCAATCAATGTGATACATCATATTAACAAAAGAAAAGATAAAAACCATATGATCCTGTCCATAGATGCCGAAAAAGCATTTGAGAAAATACAGCATCCCTTCTTAATAAAGACTCTCAAGAATGGCGGGATAAAATGAACTTACTTAAACATCATAAAAGCCATCTATGAGAAGCCCTCAGCTAACATCATCCTCAAAGGGGAAAAACTGAGAACTTTCCCCCTGAGTTCAGGGACACAACAGGATGTCCCCTCTTACCACTGTTGTTTAACATAGTGCTGAAAGTTCTAGTCTAGCATCAGCAATAAGAACACAAAAGGAAATAAAAGGCATCAGAATTGGCAAAGAAGAAGTCAGACTTTCACTTTTCACAGACAACATGATACTCTACATAGAAAACCTGACAGACTCCACCAGAAGCCTACTAGAAGTGATCCATGAATTCAGCCAAGTTGCAGGGTACAAAATCAATGTACAAAAATCGGTTGCATTTTTATACATCAATAATGAGGCAACAGAAATAGAAATCAAGAAACTGATCCCATTCACAATTGCACAAAAAACCATAAAATACCTAGGAATAAACCTAACCAAAGAATAAGAGATCTGTATGATGAAAACTCTAGAAAACTTATGAAAGAAATTGAAGAAGACACTAAGAAATGGAAAAACATTCCATGCTCATGGGTCAGAAGAATAAATATTGTTAAAATGTCATTACTTCCCAAAGCAATTTACACATTCAATCCAATCCCAATCAAAATTGCACCAGCATTCTTCTCAAAACTAGAACAAAGTATCCTAAAATTTGTATGGAACCACAAGAGACCCCGAATAGCCAAAGTAATATTGAAGAAGAAAACCAAAACGGGAGGCATCACCATCCCAGACTTTAGCCTCTACTACAAAGCTGTCATCACCAAGACAGTATGGTATTGGCACAAAAACAGACATATAGACCAATGGAATAGAATAGAGAACTCAGAAATGGACTCACAAATGTGTGGCCAGCTAATCTTTGACAAAGCGGGAAAGAGTATCCAATGGAAAAAAGACAGCCTCTTTAACAGATGGTGCTGGGAAAACTGGACAGTAACATGCAGAAGAATGAAACTAGATCATTTTCTCATACCATACACAAAAATAAACTGAAAATGGGTAAAGGACCTAAATGTGAGACAGAAAACCACAGAGGAGAAAGCAGGAAACAACCTCCCTGACTTCCACTGCAGCAATTTCTTACTTGACACATCCCCAAAAGCAAAGGAATCAAGAGCAAAAATGAACTATTGGGACCTCATGAAGATAAAAAGCTCCTGCACGGCAAAGGAAACAATCCATAAAACTAATAGGCAGCCGACGGAATGGGGAAAGATAGTTGCAAATGACATGTCAGATAAAGGGCTAGGATCCAAAATCTATAAGGAACTCAACCTAACTCCACACCCGAAAAACAAATTATCCAGTGAAGAAATGGGCAGAAGACATGAATAGACACTTCTCCAAAGAGGACATCCAGGTGGCCAACAGACACATGGAATGATGCTTAGCGTCCCTCCTCATCAGGGAAATACAAATCAAAACCACACTGGGATACCACCTCACGCCAGTCAGAGTGGCTAAAATGAGCAAATCAGAGGACTCTAGATGCTGGTGAGGATGTGGAGAAACAGGCATCATCCTACACTGTTGGTGGGAATGTAAACTGGTGCAGCTTCTCTGAAAACAGTGTGGAGATTCCTCAAAAAATTAATAATAGAACTCCCCTCTGACCCAGCAATAGCTAGCACTGCTAGGAATTTACCCAAGGGATATAGGATTGCTGATGCAAAGGGCCCCATGTACCCCAATGTTCATAGCAGCACTTTCAACAATAACCAAATCATGGAAAGAGCCTAAGTGTCCATCAACGGACGAATGGATCAAGAAGATGTGGTTTATCTATACAATGGAATACTACATGGCAATGAGAAAGAATGAAATCTGGCCGTTTGTACCAAGATGGGTGGACTTGAGGGTGTTATGCTGAGCGAAATAAGTCAGGCAGAGAAGGACAGACATCATATGTTTACACATATAGGTGGATTAGGAGGATTTTAATGGAGAACCATGGGGGAGGAGAAGAGGAGGCAAACCATGAGAGACTCTTGAATGCTAAGAACAAACTGAGGGCTGATGGGGGTGGGGGAGAGGGGAAGGGGGGTGATGGGCATGGAGGAAGGCCCTTGTTGGGATGAGCACTGGGTGTTATATGGAAACCAACTTGACAATAAACTGTCTAAGAAAAAAAAAAGAAGTGTTGAATCATTATGTTGTATACCTAAAACTAAGATAACAGTGTCTGTTAATTATATTTAAATAAATAAGTAAATAACCTGTTTAAAAAAATAAAAGAAAATTGATTTGGATATTTAGGTAGATACTGTGCATTTTAAGTTTTAGAATTAGTTTGTTAATTTCTACAAAAGAGCTTTCTAGCATTTTGATTGGGATTATATTTAATTGCTAGATTGATTGAGGGGAATGGACATTTTAACAGAGCAAGTCTTCTAATTTACAAATGCAGCATATTTATTCATTTATTCATGTGTTTAAATACTCTCAGTGGCGTTTCAGTTTTCAAAGTGCAGGCATTGTATATATTATATGAAATTTATCTTGCTTTCTTGTTTTTCTGATGTTATTGTAAATGATATTGCTTTTAAAATTAAAATTGCCAATGGTTTGTTGTTAGCATATGAAAATGCAGTTGTTTTTAAAATACTTACCTAGAGCCTACTTAAATTTAGTTATTAGTTTTGGTAGCTTTGTTGTAGATTCCCTGGGATTTACTGTATAACAATAATCATATTGTCTATGAAGAGGGTTAGTTTTATTTCTTCCTCTCTAACCTGTATGCTTTTTCCCCCTTAAATTCTTACTATAATTCAGTGTTGACAAGGAGTGATAAGACATGTTTCTGATTTTAGGGGGAAAGAATTCTGCCTTTGACCATTGTGCATATATTTGTAGTTATTTTGGATGCCTTTTGTAGAGTTGAGGAAATTAGTTTCCGTTTCTAGTTTGTTGAGAATGTTAATTATGAATGGATGTTGAATTTTGTTAAATATTTTTTCTGAATCTATAAAGATGGCCACATATATTGTCAGTATGTTAATATGGTGAATTATATTGACTGATTTTTTCAATGTTAAACCAACCCTGGTTTCCTAGGATAAACCTAAGTTCCTTGTGATCTTATATTCTTTTTATATGTTGTTGGATTTGATTGTTAATACTTTAAAAAGTAGTTTTACATCCGTATTCATAAAGTATATTTGTCTGTAGTTTTCTTGTAATGTCTTTTTCTGGTTTTAGTGATAGGGTTATGCTGAGCTAATAAAATGAATTGGCTGGTGTTCCCCACTCACTTACTTCATGAAATAGTATTACCTAAAATTGGTATTAATTCTTTTATTCAGCCTAGAGTTTTCTTTTAGAGAAGTTTCCATTTCTGAACTCTATAGAGGGCTATTAGGATTATCTATTCCTCCTAAGAATTTGTTCATTTCATCTATCCTTTGACTATTAGTCATATTCATTTTAAAGTCTCTGATGGTCCCAACATCTGGAGCATCTCTGGGTCTGTTATTACACTATTTCTCGACAATGGGTCTATTATTCTTGCTGATATTTCTGTCTCCTAATTTTTTATTGCTGATATTATATGTGGAAAATCAGTAAAAACAAAGGTAAATAGTGTTTATGTCTTGAAATGGTCAGACTTCTTTTCCTTTCAGGCCATTACTAGTAGGGAGAGTTGATTAATTTCAGTAGTGTCTCTGAATTTTGTTATTCCTATAATTATGTAAATGTACCACAGACTTCAGATTCTTATAGTAGAAGACTGCTGCCATTTTGTCCTTAGTGCAAGTTCTGGTTTTACATGGTGGAGGTGGAAGTGGTGGTTGTTCTGAATGTGCCCCATTCATATCAGATCCATTCTTAGTTTTTGGCAGGCCTTGCAGGCCTTGCATATCTGCACCACAAATGGGTTTCTTGCAGCTCTTTTACCTCCTCTAGTAGTAGAGTGCCATTTTTTTTTCATTTGCTTCAAGACTATTAGTAGTGGCAGGTGAGAGGGCCTGTAGCTTTCTTCTTTAGTCACAATCTTAGTAAGGCTTTGTGTCTCCTAGCCTGAGGAGAGAGCTGATTAATATTCCTCACCTTCCCCTTTATGGCAGCTGAACCCTATCTTGTGTCTTTAATCAGTCTTGGGTACAACAGGTTATCTGCTTTTCCCTTAGTGCAGCAGACCTCTGCTTTGGGGCAGCTTAAGATCATGAGTATGAATGCATTTCCTGTACTTACCCCAGTGATGCTTAGGCTCAATGCAGGTTGGGTAGTGTGTTTTCTATCCCTCCTCCGGCAAATGAAGTCAATTTCATGGGATTTGCAGGTAGGAGTGCTTTCTGGTTGTTTCCTAAGGCCACATGGGATTTATTTCTAACCCTCTCCCAGGGGCCACTATTTCTGGAGTGGGGGGGAAAATCAGTGTGAGGGTGTTATTTTGTATGATAAGTTGAGTCTAGAACATTCTTAGGTTTGTGCCAATTTCCCATGATCTAGCTGATTGCATACCTGTATGCCTGTGCCCAAGAGAGCAGCTAACCAAGGTCTCCTGCACTGCCCTCAATCTTTTTTGTTAGTAGCTGGTAGAGAGTCTTAAATTGCTGGTAAGTGTTTGCAAGCTCTTTTTGTGTCTTTGACTCCTAGGGATTCTAAATGGTGGTGCTAGCCTTTAGTAAGCCTTTAAGATTTGTTAAAAGTTTGTTTCCTTCTCACTTTTGTGGTTGCCATTCCTTTCTCCCATGCTTTGCCAAGATTGAAACAGTTTGTGATTCCCAAATTTCCTTGGAAGAGGTTGTTATACTTTGGAATTCTGAATTCTTGGCTGTTTTGAAATCTTGACCTCTGAGAGGCTCAAATAAAAGTAATATTATATAGATTGTCTGGCTTTTCTTCATAGTTAGGCTAGGAGTAATATTCTCTTTATTTATATCCTCAGTGGAAGAATTGTGTTTCTTTTTCCCCTTTGTATTCTGATTCAGTGCTCTCATTTTAGGGAACATCTACATATCAAAGGATCTTTAAAAAAATTATTTAATCTTCAAGTGCCTCTAGAACCTCCATAGAATCTTGGTCCTGGTGAGGATTCCATTTTATTTATTTTTTAAAATTTTTAAATGTTTTATTAAAAATTTTTAACATCTAATTATTTTGAGAGAAACAGAGTGAGCAAGACAGGGGCAGAGAGAGAGTGAGAGAGAGAATCCCAAGCAGGCTCCATGCTGTCAGCACAGAGCCTGACATGAGACTCCATCCCATGAACTATGAGATCATGATCTGATCTGAAATCAAGAGTTGGATGCTTAACCAAATGAGCAACCCAGGAGCCCCAAGAATTTCATTTTAGAAATATTCCTTTGTTTCAAATTCCAGTTACCTCCAACCACGGCCCAGAATACAAATATATTCACAATGTATAACATTCCTGGTATCCACCTGAAACTCTTGCAGGGCCTCAGATTTCGATATCATCAACTTCTTTCCCATTTTAGGACCATCACATCGAGCTCCTCTGCCTGGATATCTCTGACACACTCTTGCTCCTTGTGGCAAATTCCTATATCTTAATCAGCACACAGTTTAAATTCGACTACTTCAGAAATGCTTTCACTAATTTCTAATCTAAGTGAGGCCCTTTTTTCCCCATTGTAGTCACACATAGTACCTTATAGATTTCCTTCTCAACACTTAGTCACAGTTTGTAATTATAGACATATTTAATTATTCACTTAATGAACTTATTCCTCACTGTTAACTCCATTGAGTTAGAGACCTTGTCTGTATTTTTCAGTTTCCCACTGTACTGCTGATACAGTTAAACTAGTATTTCATACTTTGCCTGATGATTAACAACTACTTAAATTTTGTTAAATGAATGAAGTAGAGAGCAGAAGGGAAAGATGCAACAATAGCTAGAGGAATAGAAATGCAGGACAGACTTCAAGAAAAGTTGGGCATAAAAAAACACTAAAGGCCACTGCTCAGAAATGGAATCCAAATCAAAGGCCAAACTAGGCCCTGTTTAAGTCTGTCCTTTAAATAAGCAGACCCATCTCTGACAGTGAGTGGGAAGGCAAAATGAATATTTGCTTTGAGTTTATTTTTTCATGTGAGCTTAATGAAATAAATGCTCACATAAATTTCAAATGGAGGGATTAAGCATGAAGGCTTTGGGTGCATACCTTACTCAAAGAGCTCTGTGATCTGCTTAAAGAGAAATATACAGAGTTGAACACTATAATAGTCTTTATATAGCATCTAGGATTTGGCCATGCAGTGTTTCATAGAAATTATCTCATCCCAAATTAACAAAGAAACAACAGATTGCTTAGTAAATACTGTTGGAAAAACTTGGCTTACTCTGGAAAAATAAAACTGAATTTCCACTTAATATCACAAAGTTGAATTTCAAGTATATTAATCCTGCAAAATAAGTGGATTCTAATGTAGAGATTACTTTTGTCATCTAAGGTGGAGGACAGACTTCATAGAGAAAACCTTAGAGGCATGAATCATGAGGTAAAAAATGGATTAATTTGATTACATAAAATTTGAAGACTTCTTTTACTTATGGGCATTATAAAAATTGATATAAGAATGGGAAAATTATTTGCAGTGTCTAAAACTGACAAGAAAAATGTCTATAACACACAGAATTTAACCACAATGAAATATAGACAAAGGTAAGAATAGGTTACCCACAGAAAAAATACTACAAACGTCAGACATCTAAAGAGATGTTCATTCTCATTGGTATTTAGAGAAATGCATTTGAAGCAACAGTGAAACATCCCTTTATAACCATCAGATTGGCAATGAATAATGCAAATCTGGGAATGTAAGGATGCATGACAGTTTCTGTATTACTAGTGGGACTGTAAAATCTGTACTACTAGTGGTCAGGAAGCTATTTTGAGTTCAGCCAGAGAGTATTTAGTCAGACTAAATGTATACGTGACGTATAATCTAATGATCCTGATCCTGACTATATATCACAGAGGTACTTCTACAAAGACCCTTGTGGGGGGCATTGTGATGGTGTGGAGTTGGAGGCAGTTTAACTGGAAGAATGGAAAAATAAAACATGGCAGACACACACTATGGGCTAGGATACAGCAGTTAGAAGCAATAGCCCAGCTATACATAGCAACATGGATAGATTCTTTGAAACAATATCATATAAAAATAGCAATAATCTTAGTAATAATAGGTAGCACTTGTGTAGTATTTACTACCTGCCAATTAGTGTTCTGAGCTCATAACAACCATGTGATGTCTTATTATTATCCACATTTTACAGGTGAAGACATTGAAGTACATAATGCTATACGGTAAGTATATGTGCTTGGATTTGAAGTTGGGCAATCTGGCTGCAGAATTCTTGCTCTCAAACAGTCCTTATATGCCTAAGGTCTACAATGAGAGCTATAGAGCTATAGAACAATACTATTAATGGAGATAAAAATTTCATACACACCAAACTACAATATGTATTTTTATAGAATACATTAATATTAAAGTATTTCAAAATACTTGAGAATGGAAATTAAAGGAAATAATTAAATACATCAAGAGAGGATTCTTCTACAATCTGGTGATGAAAGTATTCTCTAGGTAGAGGAGTAGGGTTAATTGAACCCTTTGGACTTGAGAGAGTAATAAACTTATAAAGATTTTTATGTAACTGTGGTTTTCCAAGCACTGAAGAGAAAGACCAAGAAGTAGCTGCACCAAGAGCACTGAAACAGTAGCAGGTAGGATGGGCAGATGCTAGTGAGTAAGGAGAGCATGAGACATAAGAGAAAAATAAAAAAGTTGAAGAAGCAGCAGCAAGATGATAACAAAGGATTTTTAGCTACTTTGGTGACAAGGAATTGGACTTTTTGTTGGCCTTGTCTTGTTTAATATACAACAGTGAGGAGTTCCCAGTTGAGGAGTTAAACAGTTTTCCTTTAGTCAGAAGTCAGTCTCTTATCATTTGGTATTTAAGAAGCACTAAAGCAGGATTTCTTATATCTTCTGTACCTAATTTTAGCCTTTTTACATAAGTCCTGTCCTCATTCAACAGCCATAAATTTAATTCAAATAAAGAATTGTTATGTGTTTAAATTCTCGCCCATATGCCTGATAAAAACATGGGTTTTGATATGAGCAAAAAAAAAAAATTGCAAAGACCAGGTAATGAGAAACATAAACTAAGACTCATAGAAAAAAAATGAAATAAATTGTTAGGTATTTTTCATTCCACATTCTTGTATACACAGATGTACAGCGACTGGAAATTAAGCAGTGCGAGTGATCCGTGTCAGAGTTGTTCGGTAAAATGTGAAAGCAAATAGCAGTGCTGAAAAGAGAACAAGACCTGTTTCCTGCCTGGAGGTACAAGTGGTTACTTGTGACTCTTGGAAACAGAGGCAGGCTATTATACTGGGCCCACAGAGCAGCAAGAAACCAACTTACAGGGAAGGCAACTAACTGTCTCCAACCTTTTATTAGTCACTTTAGTCACTGTTTGCTTTCTTCCAGAGGAACTAAGTGTATCTGTCTTGGGAAACTGCTTTGTTCCATTTAAATTTTAGAAATTTTGGTTTTGTAAAATTAAAAAAAATCCTCACCAAACAGGTGATATAAAAGAATAAAGGAACCTAAATTTTACTCTATTTGTAAAACTCTCTTCCCATTATTTCTAATCTGAGGATCTCATGGTAGATGATTTGAGGAGGCTATGTGATCTACAATGGAAATCAACATGAGAGTCGCTGTTCCTCACACACTCTGTGTTCTCAGCAAAATTGTTCAATTGCTCTTGGTAGTGTATAATCTCTACTCTTCTGCTTGAGTGCCTCTATCACAATTTCCTCCTCTTATAGCTCTCCCTTTCTATTTCTACCTTCCAAAATTCATCCAACCCTTTGAAACTGTCTCCAGTTCCCACCACCTCAGTTAAACGTTTCCAAATCTACTCAATGCAATTTAAACTTTACCATATATGAGTTTCTATAGCACTGTGTTTTAATTCTGCTCTGTTACCTATAAATTCTGCCTAGAACTCTGTTATTTGTGTATACATTTTTGCTTTCCTGTCTTTTTCATCATTGCTTTCTTCTCAGTAAATGTTTACACATGATATATTTTCAATTAAATATTGTATTGGAGTATTTGAAATACAGTAAATACAGTTTTTAAGCAAGATAAATCTATTAATCCTATATAGGATGGATTGGGGACGGGGATATTAAGGAATTAGAAAAAAATGTTCACAACAAATTGTGATATTCAGGCATGAGGCAATAAGGGTCTAGAAGGGCAGTGACTGTGTACAGGAGCGGAAATAGTTATTCACAGGGAGATTCTGGAGAGAAAAAGACAGATTGTTATGAATAATGATGATGATGGTGATGATGATGATGACATTTGCAATGAGGATGATAGTGTATTTTTGTATAGCAGTTTATAGTTTATTCAGATTATTTCAGAGTAAGGTATGCAGATCTCACTCATGAGAATCAAATGAAATGATGTGATAAATAATCATGTGTTAAAGTAATGAAATGCATGGAATTCTTTTTCTTTGTGGAAAAGCTTGTTAGCTTCAAAGTTGGAAAAAGACACAAGCATAAAACATGTTGGCCACTTAGAAATCAGGTTAAATCATGGCAATTTCCAAATTGTTGCATTTCTCCTGCTCATCAGAAGATTTATCTGATGAGTCTGACATTCTGACAAATCCATTATAGCAAGTACCTAATAATGAATTCCAAATTCCAGTGTTATTTTTATCAAACATTTATTTAACTCCCATGTATTTATTGGAGGCTGAATTTTATTCCTTGAGGGGAATGAAGACAGAACAATAATAGTTCCTTCCACCTGAGGAGACATTGGCTGTTATATTTTGGGGCAAAATCTAAAGTGAATACCTTGCCTTCTGAGAGCAAAGACTACAGGAAATTTTTATTTTTTATTTTATTAAAAATTTTTTAATTTTTTATTTTTGAGAGAAAGAGACACACACACATACGCACAGAGTATGAGTGGGGGAAGGGCAGAGAGAGAGGGAGACACAATCCGAAGCAGGCTCCAGGATCTGAGCTGTCAGCACAGAGCTTAATGTGGGGCTCAAACTCACAAGCTGTAAGATCATGACCTAAGCCAAACTTGGATGCTTACTGACTAAGCCACCCAAGCACCCGGACCATGGGAAATTTTTAAAGGATGCCATTGGGTCACTTTTATTTGTATTATAGGAACCTGGAGCTATAAAAGAGCTGACTGCAGAAACCTCAGGGACTAGAGCACTTTCTTCATTATTGTAGGGTTATATATATCTTAGAGTGTGTTGATGAATGTCTCACTATCCTTTTAAGCAAACTGATTGGAATACAAAGCATCATGTGCTTAATTGATAACTACTTAAGTATTTCCCATTATCAACTAAAAGATAGAGACTTAATGTGTATACACATTGGACTGGACTAGTTCCATTTTCGTTTTTGTTCCCTCAATTTGTGCTTATAGAAAGAGCTTGAACTTCATTTTGTCCTGTTATGGGACAGAGAAGAATTATGTTATTTTGAGACATAAATTGGTGCTATCCCCAGGCTTCTACTTTCCTCTTTATGACCTCTTTATGATAAGGGAGTAAAAGAAATGGTTGGAAGATCAGGTCTAGAGCTGGCTGCTAGGAGAGGAACAAAGTCTACAAATCCTATTTCACAGTGGGAATGGAAGGTGATCTGATGGTCTGGGCATGAAAGAGAACCACATAGTTGCAGTCCAGTGTAAGGAGGGAGGCAGAGTGACAGAACTCTCTAGGCAGAGATGGTTATTTTAGAAGTCCTGGGCCAAGGGCGCCTGGGTGGCTCAGTTAAGCATCTGCCTCTGGCTCAGGTCATGATCTAGCAGTCAGTGAGTTCCAGCCTGGAATTGGGCACTGTGTTGATAGCTCAGAGCCTGGATCCTGCTTCATATTCTGTGTCTCCCTCTCTCTCTGCCCCTTCTCTCTGTCTCTGTCTCTGTCTCTCAAAGAAAATAAATAAATAAACATTAAAAATTTTTTTAGAAGTCCTGGGCCAGTGCCTTGGTTCAAGTTACATTGCAGGATCATAGCAAATGTAAACTTGACGTGAATAAGCCCGAGGTAGTCTCATTGATCAGATCAAGTCAGGAGGGGAAGGAAACTAAGCTATTTATGCAGCACGGTATCACTTGGTGTGAATGAAGCTACCAATATATACAGATGGGAATGGCATTGGATAGAGGGTACATACATTCAGTGGCAAAAATTTGGAAAGAATTAACTCAACAAGGAGATCAATGAATTGTAGGTAGTTAAAAAGGAAGAAAAGATTTTTGTTCAGGTTAGTTTATACTGGGGTTGATAGGAGAAAGATAATCTGAATGGAAGGCTGGTGTCCTTTGAGGTAACACTTCAGAATGTCTGTGTGAGGAGCAGAGCAGCCCCTTTTATGTCATAATGGGATGTCATAGAAAAGGACCTCGGGCATGAAATATTTCTTTTATTTTTAGATATTTTATCTCGGTCACAGTTTTAGCTTCTTTTTCTTATATATATATATATATATATATATATATATATATAAAACATAGGTGAGTTTATATATATATATAACATAGGTGAGTTTAAGGTATACAATGTGATGATTTAATACAAGTATGAATTGGAAAATGATTACCACAATAAGGTTAGTTAACATCTCCATTTCCTCACATAAATACCATTTTGTGTGTGTGATGATAACATTTAAAGTCTACTTTCTCGACAGCTTTCCAATATATAATACAAAAACTCTTAGTTATAGTCACCATGCTGTATATTAGATTCCCAGAGCTTATTCATCTTATAACTGGAGGTTTATCCCCTTTGACCAACATGTTCCCATTTCCCTCACTCCCCGACCCCTGGTAACTACCAGTCTTCTCTGTTCCTATGAATTTGGCTTTTTAAAGATTATACATATTTTGTGATATCAGATAGTGTTTGTCTTTGTATGCCTGACTTCTTTCATTTAGCATAATGTCCTGAAAGTTCATCCATGTTGTTGTGATTGGTAGGATTTCCTTTTTTTAACGGTTTAATAATGTTTTAGTGTGTGTATATACCTTATTTTGATGCATTCATTATTGATGGATCCTTAGGTGGTTTCCATGTCTTGGCCATTGTGAATAATGCCACAGTGAACATAAGGGTGCATATATCTTTTTGTGATAGTGATTTAATTTGCTTTGGATATATATTGAGAAGTGAGATTGCTTGATTATGATAGTTCTATTTTTAATTTCTTGAGAAACCTTCATACTGGCTTCCATAGTGGCTGAGCCAATTTATATTCCCACCAAGAGTAAGTACACAAAGATTCCCTTTTCTTCATAACCTGGCCAACACTTGTTAGTTCTTATATTTTTGATAATAACCATTCTCATAAGTATGATGTAAGTATTAAGGTTTTGATATACATTTTCCTGATGATTAGTGATGTAGAGCATCTTTTCATTTACCTTTTGGTGATTAGTATGTCTTTTTTGGAAAAAATGTCTGCTCAAGTCTTTTGCCCATTTTAATCAGATTATTTTGCCTTTAAGTTGTATGGGTTTCTTACGTATTTTATCTTTAAAGTTTATTTACTTTGAGAAAGAGAGGAAATGGGAGGGGCAGGCAGGGAGAGGGAGAGAGAGAATCCCAAGCAGGGTCTGCACTGTCAGTACAGAGCCTGATGTGGGCTGCGTGATCATGACCTGAGCCAAAATCAGGATTCAGATGCTTAACTGACTGTACCAGCCAGGAGTTCCTCATATATTTTAGATAAATCATTTGCAAATATTTTTTTTTCCCATTCCAAGGTTGCTTTTTCATTTTTCTACTTGCTTCTTTTGCTGTGTATAAACTTCTTATTTTATTATTTATTATCATTTTTTTAATGTGTATTTATTTTTGAAAGAGAGAGGGGTGGCAGGGCAGGGTCATAGAGAGATGGGGGCAGAGGATCTGAGGCAGGCTCTGTGCTGACAGCAGAAAGCCTGGTGCAGGGCTCAAAATCACAAACCATGAGATTATGACCTGAGACAAAGTCAGATGCTTAACTGTCTGAGCCATGCTGGTGTCCTGTGTAGAGCCTTTTTATTTTGATGTAGTTCTATTTGTTTATTTTTCTCTTGTTACTTCTGTTTTTGGTGTCATATCAAGCAAATTGTTGCTAAGACCAAGGTCAAGGAGTTTTTTTTCTTGTTTTCTTCTAGCAGTTTTACAATTTAAAGTCTTATATTTAAGTCTTTAATCCATTTCAAGTTGATTTTTGTCAGTCATGTAAATTGGGACTTAGTTTCATTCTTTTACTTGTGATTATTCAGTTTTCCCAGCACCATTTCTTAAAGAGACTGTGTTTTTCTGTTTGAGTATTCTTAACCCTCTTTTCAAATATCAGTTGACTATACGTGTGAGTTTATTTCTGGGCTCTCAATTTTGTTTATTGGTCTATATGTCTATTTTTATGATAATACCATACTGTTTTGATTACTATAGGTTTTTTTTTTTGTATAATAAAGTTGGACATTAGAAAGTGTGATACCTCCAGTTTTGTTGATTTTTCTTGGGATTATTTTGGCTATTCGGGGTCTTTTGTGGTTCTATACAAATTTTAGGATTTTTTTGTTTGTTTCTGTGAAAAATGCCATTGGAATTTTGATAGAGATTGCAATGTATCTGTAGATGGCTTTGGGTAGAATGGGCTTTTAACAATATTAATTCATCTGATCCATGAACACAGGATATTTTTCCATTTACTTGTGTCTTTATTTTATCAACGTCTTGTAATGTTCAGTTTACAGATCTTTCACCTCCTTGGTTAAATCTATTCCTAAATATTTTATTATTTTTGATGTTACTGTAAAAGGGATTGCTTTCTTTCTTTATTTTTTAGATTGTTCATTGTTGGTGTGTAAGAATGCAACTGATTTTTATATGTTGATTTTATATCCTACAGCTTTACTGTGCATTTGAAGAAATAGGTACCTCTTTCAGTTCTTTACAGACTGGCTTCAGAATCAAATGCCTTCACTAATCAGCCCACGCAGAGACTCTAGGTGGTCTGTCTCATAGTGTCAGAGGCAGCAGGGCTTCCTGCTGGAGTCCTTAGGTCTTTGGTGGACAGACAGGTCTGGTGCTTGAATCTGAGGGGGTAGACCTGGATCCTAGATCCAGAGAGGCTAACCAGGTATTAGAGACCACTGTGGTGAGTGTTATGTCTGGGTTCAAATGTGTGTCTGCACACTTGGTCTGTGGGAGTCAGTCTAGTGTTTCAGCAGGCCAGAAGCACAGGTCTAAGAGAGCTGGTCTATAATCTGGATCAGTGGGTGCAGTCTGGTAATCAGGTGAACCAGAGGACTGGGACTGTGGAACCAGCCTGGTGCTGGGGTGGACTGCTTCTGTGGTTCATAGTAAAGTAGAGTTTCACTTCACCCTCTTTTTCTAAGAGGGAGGGTGTCTCTCTCAGAGATGGGTGTTAACGGCTTGGGGAAGGGATGATGGGGATAATGTGAATCTCTTTTCTACCTTCCTCAGTGTCTTTTTTTTTTCTTTTTTAATTTCTCTGCTTCATCCAGGTACTATAATCCTTTACCTAAAATCCTTGGCTTTTGTTAAGGAATTTCCATGTGTGGATAGTTGTTAAAATTGATGTTTTTAGTAGGGCAAGGGAAAGCCAATGCTAAAAGTTCTTGTACTGCCATTTTGCTTAAAATATTTCTTTACTAGAGAGAAAACACATTGCATTTATATATTACTCCTTGGTGTAACTTTTAGGAAAAGTAGCACAGAGGTGGAGAAGAAAGTTTTCCCCAGGCTTATTATGATTCACATTCACAAAACCAGAGGAGAAGCAAATGTTCAAAGGTTTGTGTGGTATTGACTAATTTGTATGGTTGTTAGCAAAAAGCCTAAGGCAAATTGATAAGGGGCTCAGAGATATTTGATATCAATGATGATTCTGGGACCTTTAAAATATGTGTGCCCTTTACAACCCCCTATTGGATTTTTGTAGTTTGCTGGCTAATATGGTATGTGAGACCAGTATTTTACACATATTTATTTCGGTCTTTCTGTTTCTGAAAACCGTGACCTTAGGGGTTACTACAAATGGAGTTTTATATTTAGAAAAAAAATAGAAAATATTGAGTAAGAGAGTAGAAATAATACCAGGGACAGTGTAATTGAGTCTTTCTTTAAAAACAGAACAGAGATTAAAGAAACAACTAAAAATAAAACAGAATAAAATCTGTTTCCAAGACTGCACTTAAACTTTGCATTGGCTTTTCTAATAACACAGAATTGTGGAAACTCCACATGTTTAGAAATAGAAAAATCCAAAGATTGGTATCAAGCAAAGCTATAGTTGTTTCACTAAATGGTCATATTGGCAGTGTGCTTAATTTAAAGGAGATGAAATTGCATAATTTGCAGGATGATTTTTATCTAGAAGTCATTTTTAGAGAATTATAATTTATTATAATGTTTATTATATGTTAAATGAAGCAGGAACTTTTAAAGTAAATTAATAAGAAACTATCCATTGGACAGAAAAAATCAGGAAGACTAACAATTAAGGTATGCTGATTTATACTAACCACTCTGTTAATATACTTACACACATTATCTTGTTTCAATTTAATAGTAACCCTAAGAAATAAAACTTTTGACCATTCTAGAGATGTGGAAGCTAAGGTATAGACAAGTTGACATCTTGCTCAAATAAAAGGTTCCACTTTTTTTTTTTTAAGTCTTGAGAATGACAAGCACAGAATGAGAAAAAACAAATATGGAAGGAATGATAGAGTTTAAAAACCTCATCAATTTACAACCATAATAATAAAACTTAATTTAGGCAAGAATAATGAATTGATTCTGGGAGTGAGGGATTTTAACCAGGAACATATATTCACATCATCCCAAAGTATCTACCAACATTATTTACTAATAAAAAAAGAAAAATAGTAACTATGCAGTAGAGAAAACAGACAAGAAGTGATCAAAATTAATACCCCTAGTTAGGAGCAGTGGGTACTGCTGGATGTGGTACTCAGAGAAGGACATGGCATCATATATATATATTATTCTAGCCAAGTTGCATGATATAAATCTAATCATGAAGAAAAAAACAGAAAGCACACATTGAGGGAATTTGTAAAGTAGTTGGCATAGTCTTCAAAATTGTCAATATCATGAAACACAAAGAATAAATAAAACAAAAAGGGTCATCTAACTAAATATAACATCTGATACTGGATTGGAACCTGTACCAGTAAAGATTTGAGGTAACTGAAGTAATATGATGATAGGTTACACAAAAATGTCATATCAGTGTTAAATTTTCTAAAATTGCTAACTTTGGGGTAAAAAAAGAGGATATTAATGGTCTTAGGTAGTGCACATTAAAGTATTAGAGGGGTAAAGAACTTGATGTATGCAACCCACTCTGAAATGGTACAAAAATATGATAAAGCAAATTCTGTAAAATACTGGAATTCGGTGAGTCTGGATTATAAATATTTTGGAGTTCTTTGTACTGTTCTTACAAGTTTTCTGTGACTAAAAATATGTCTAAAAGACTATAAAGAGATGGTCCAAGTGGTAGCATTAGAAGATTCTGAACTTAACCTCTCCCACAGACATACCAGATCTACAACTACATATGGAATAATTCCTTCTGAAAAAAGACCTGAAAACTAGCTGGAAGCGTCTCCACAAGAAAAGATAAGAGGGCTACATGAGATACATAGGAGAGGCAGAGCCAGTCTTACCAAACCCCACTCCCAACATGAGATCTCACAGATATGGAGCTTCTCCCTGAGGAGCGAGGGGTTCATACCCCATATCAGACACCTTACACTGGAGAGGTGAACTCACAAAATGCCTGGCTTTGAATACCAATGAAACTTATGTCCAGGAGACCTAAAAACTATAAAGAACTGAGATTCATAACTTAAAGGGTCATATACAGACTCACTCATGCTGGAACTAAACGCAAAAGAAGCAGTTTGAAAAGTGCCTAGATTATATGTGAAGGACATGTATTTGCTAATCTTAAATCATCTGCTGGAGGGGCATGGCCTGTTGGGACTTTCTCCAGGGACAGAGGCACTGGGGAGTGCCATTTTTTGCACTTCCCCAATACCTTGCTAGTGCTGGATCTGTCAGGTACTTTTTTGTGCTCTCCTTCTACCTTGCTAGTACCAGTGAGCATGCATAGCCACAGCACTCTCCCATTGTCCTGCTAAAGCTGTTGGGTATGCCCTACCTGTTCAATCTCTAGCCCCCTCACTAAAGCCAGAACCAGTGTCCAAGCCCTGTGCTCTCTTGCTGCCTTGCTAGAACTGGTGCATGAACCCCAGCCTGTACTCTCCTACTTCCTTGATAGAGCTGCCAGGCACAACACAGCCCCATGCTCTCCTGCTGCCTTGGTAAATCTGGCAGGTATGACCTGGCCCTGTGCTCTCACACTGCCTTGAAAAGCAGGCATGCTGGGCCTGAACTCTTTCACTGTCTTATTAAGGGTAGCAAATGCACCCTGACCCTGTATCCTCATGCTGACTTGATAAAGTTGGCAGGCATATCCCGGTCCTGTGCTCTCTCATAGCCTCACTAAAACTGACAGGCATGCCCCGACCCTGCAGTCTGATACTGCCTTGCTAAAGCTAAAGTTGGCAGGTGGTGCACCCTGGCTCTGCACTGTCTTGCTGCCAGACTGAAGCTAGTGGGAATGCCCTGGCCTTGCAGTCTTCTTATGCCTTGTTAAGACAACTGCATATCCCAGCCTTGAAATCTGCTGCCCTTCTAAAGCTGGTGGGCATTCCCTGGCCCCGTGCTCTCTCTATGCCTCACTAAAGCCTATGGGTGCACACAGTCTACACTGGTGTAGATTGTGTAGATTGCCTGGTTTGGTGGCCATAGGGTTTGTATTCTGGGCCGCATAGGAGTAGAACAATTAGAGAGTTCTTGGCAGACTACCATCCCCAGGGCACTGCATAGACAGCAGATTGAAATAGACTCCTAGTTTCCTGTGAAAAAGGCCTATTTAAGTGTGCTGGAGTTTCAGGCTGAGAGACAGTCTTCAGATCTGGCATACATCTAAAGGCTGTGAAGCTGCTCCCAGGAAATATAGGCCGGGGAAGCCATCTTTATATGCTCCCTTGGTCTTTTAATAGTTCACCAGTACCTCCCAGAAAGGAGTTTATATTTATATCGACAAACAGACTTTAGACAAAGTCTATAATAGAAGCCCAAAATTAGTAGAAGGAAGGAAATAGTAAAGATCAGAGTAGAAATAAATAAAACAGATAACTAAAATGGCAATAGAAAAAAAAATCAATTAAACTAAGAGCTGGTTCTTTGTTTCATAAGAAACTTATCATATGCCAACCAGTGGGACAAATGAGAAGAAATAGATAAATTCCTAGAAACATACTATTTCAAAGACTGAATCATGAAGAGGTAGAAAAGCTAAATAGACAAATACTAATAAGAAAATTGAATTGCTAATCAAAAACCTCCCAATAAATAGAAGTCCCAGACCAGATGGCTTCACTGGTGAATTCTGTTAAACATTCAAAGAAGATTTATATGTGTCCTCTTCAAACTCTTCCAAAAAATTGAAAAGGAAGAAATGCTTATCAACTCGTTTTCTGAGGCCAGCATTATCCTGATACCAAAACCAGAAAAAGAAACCACAAAAAGAGAGACTACAAACCACTATTCCTGATAAACATAGATACAAAAATCCTTAGGAAAATATTAGCAAACTGAATTCAACAATAAATTAAAAAGATCTTACATGATTATCAGGTGGTATTTATTTCAGAGATGCAAGGATGGTTCAATGTTCATAAATCAGTCAATGAAATATACCACATTAACAAAGTGAAGGATGAAATCATATGATCATCTCAATAGATGCAGAAAAAGTATTTGACAAAATTCAGCATCCATTTTATGTTACAGACTCAACAAAGTGAATGTAGAAGAAATGTAATAATGTAAAAATGTAATATAATAAGGCCATATATGACAAGCCCATAGCTAACATCATGTGCAGTGATGGAATGCTAATAGGTTTCCCTATAACAACAGGAATAAGACAGATTTGTTCACTTTCTCTCCTTTTATTCTGTATAGTATTGATAGTCCTAGACAGAGCAGTTAGGCAAGAAAAAGAAAGCAAAGGCATCCAAACTGGAAAGGATGAAGTAAAACCATCACTGTTGTGGACATGAGTTTATATATACAAAACCCTAAACACTCCATCAAAAAACTGTTAGAACTGCTAAGCAAATATAGTGAAGTTGAAGGGTACAAATCAATATACAAAATTTTGTTGTGTTTCTACATACATACCATGAATTGTTACAGAAATTAAGAAAATAATCCCATTTACAATTTCATCAGAAAGAATAAAATACCTAAGAATAAATTTAACCAAGGAGGTGAAGGACTTATACACTGAAAACTATAAGACATTGATGAAGGAAATTAAAGTAGACACAAATAAATGGAAAGATATTCTGTGTTTGTGTATTGGAAAAAATAATATTCTTTAAATATCCCTAGTGTCCAAAGCAATCTACAGATTCAGTGCAATACCTAATAAAATTCCAATGACATTTTTCACAAATAATTCTAAAATTTGTATATAACCACAAAGACCCTGAATAGCTAAGCAGTCCTGGGAAAAAAACAAAAACAAAGTTGGGGGCATCATACTCCCTGATTTCAAAGTGTGTTACATAGTAATCAGAACATTATAGTAGTGGGATAAAAACAGACACATAGATCAGTGGAACAGAATAGAGAGCCCACATTGAAACCACACATATATGGTCAATTAGTGTATGACAGAAGAGGCAAGGGAAAGGGCAGTCTCTTCAATAAAAGACACTGGAAAAACTGGACAACACATAAAAAGGATAGAAAGTAGAACACTGACTTAAAATATTCACAAAAAATAACTGCAAATGGATTAAAGACTTGACTCTAAGACCTAAAATCATAACTTTCAGAAGAAAAAATAGTAACTTTCTTGACATTAGTCTTGTCAGTGGTTTTTTGTTTGACTCCAAAAGCGTTGGTAATAAAAGAAAATACAAACAAATGAGACTATATCAAACTCAAAAGCTTCTCCCCAGTAAGGAAACCATCAACAAAACGAAAAGACAACCTCTGAAATGGAAAAAAAATATTTGCAAATGATATTTCCCATAAGAGTTTAATATCTAAAATATATAAAGAACTCCTATAACTCAATAGCAAAACAACCAAGCAATCTATTAAAAAATGAACAGAGGACTTGTATAGACATTTTGCAAAGAAGACATATAGGTGGCTAACAAGCACATGAAAAGATGCACAACATCACTAATCATCAGAGAAATGCAAATCAAAACCAAAATGAGATATTACCTCATACTGGCTCGAAGGGCAGTTATCAAAAAGACAAGAATGATGAGAAATGCAGAGTCGGTATGAGAAACAATATGGAGGTTCCTCAGAAAAATTAATAGAACTATCATATGATCCAGCAATTCCATTTCTGGGAATTTACCCAAAGAAAATAAAAACACTAATTTTTAAAAATGTTTATTTATTTTTGGGAGACAGAGACAGTGTGAGCAAGGGAGGGCAGAGAGTGGGAGACACAGAATCTAAAGCAGATTCCAGACTCTCAGCTGTCAGCACAGAGCCTGATGTGGAGCTCCAGTTCAGGAATCCAGAGGTCACCACCTGAGCAGAAGTCTGGTGCTTAACCAATTAAGCCACCCAGGCTCCCTAAAACACTAATTTGAAAAGATACATGTATCTCTGTGTTCTTTGCAGTATTGTTCACAATAGCCAACATGTAGAAACAACCAAAATGTCCATCCATGGATGATGGATAAAGAAGATGGGAAAAAATATATGTGTATATATTCGTATATACATATATATAAACACAAAAATATATACATATACACATACACATATATATATAAAATGAATACTGAGCCATTAAAAAAAGATATGTTGCTATTTGTGAAAATTAGACCTTGAGGATATCAGGCTAAATGAAATATGTCAGACAAAGATAAATACCATATGATTTTATTTACATGTGTAATCTAAAAAACAAAACAAACCAAGCAAAATCATAGCTACAGAGAACAGATTGGTGTTTGCCAAAGGGACAAAAGTTAAGAGGTGGGTGAAATGGGAATGGGTGCAGGGAGTCAAGAGGTACTGATTTTCAGTTTTAAAATAAGTCATAGGGATGTAATATACAGCATGGTGATTATAGTGAATAATACTGTATTGTAAATTTGAATATTGCTAAAATAGTAAATCTTAAAAAAGTTTTCATCACAAGAAATTGTTTTATAACTTTGGTGACAGATGGTAATTAGAGTTATTATGGTTATCATTTTGCATATGGATAAATATCAAATCATGTTGTACAGCTGAAAGTAATATAATGTTAAATATCAGTTACATCTCAATAAAAAAAGTTTAAAAACCTAAGTAATAGAAGAAATGTAAAAGGTAATAGAAGCATTATTTGATGAAAAGCAGTGTATACAAATGGTCATACAGTCACTTTTTATTTAAACCTCAAGAACCAGGTAGGCCTAATGCTATATAAATTCTTTCAGAACATAGATAATGGTAGAGAGGTTGTCAAACTTTTAAGGAAGCTAATGTGTCCTCGATGTTTGGGTTGCCACATAGGGTTGTACATGTGTTCATTGCCCAGGAGCAACTGGTCAAGAAAGTGAATTGGGAAGGATGTTGAATATAGCTTTGCATTCTACTTGGCAAACCCTGTCCAAGACCATGTCAGCCAGCAGAATTTATGTGAAGATGCTCAGAAGCTACTTGTTTGAAACCTAAACCTGAGAAAGCACAAAAAGCTAACCAAAGACCAATTTCTCTCATGATTATAGATGTAAAAATACTAATAAAATAATGCAGTTGGAAAGGTAGTGCTTATTAATTGAGTATCAAGCCACAACCAAGATTTTATTTCAGGGTTAGGCAAGTAGTGTTAGAAACACACAAGTCATTTTATGAATAGATCAAAGAAAGATTAAATATAATTATTTTAATATAGTACCAAAGATATTTAATATAATTTAACATCAAATCTTGATATATTGTTTTCTAAAAATATATTTCCTTAACATGAAAAAGCCAAATCATACTTGAAGATTAAAAACCCAAAGTATTCCCATCAAAATCAGAATTCTCCCATTTGACAGTAGATGCAATAATACTACATTTAGAGTTGCTGTGAGAAGAGAAAAAAAATGCTGAAAATAGTTAATTAGCATAAATGAAATAAGATGGAAGTAATAAAATCAAGTGTATAAATCATTACACTAAATGTGATTGTAGAGAATTTTCCTATTACACACACACACTAATACATTTGAATTATTGGCAGTTTGCTGGTGTGAAAGGAAAGATCTTTAAGCTTGAGTATCAAACTGTATTGATTAGAAGATTCTCATGTGCACTTAAAGGCTCAATAAATATTATCATGAATGTCCCTTTTGTTAAAGGCATATAATCTTAAGAGCTTTTAATTAAGTATGAAATTATGGGATACTTTATCATTCTTCTTCTTCTTAAGATTATTAGTTACTGAGGGTGCCTGGGCGGCTCAGTCAGTTTAGTGTCTGACTTCAGCTCAGGTCATGATCTTGCAGTTCATGAGTTTGAGCCCTGCATTGGGCTCTGTGCTGACAGAGCCTAGAGCCTGCTTCGAATTCTGTGTCTCCCTTGCTCTCTGCCCCTTTCCCACTCATGCTTTCTCTCCCTCTCTTTCAAAAATAAATAAACATTAAAAAAAAAAAAGATTATTAGTTACCTAAATAGAAACATAAACTCAGCACACACCAAGGAAATACTGATACATCTTTCATGTAGATGAGTTATGAATGATGTAGTTTGTAATGACCGGGTAGAGACTTATTTTTACTGGCCAGAAAATAATTTATGAAACACATATTCTTGCTCTGGTATTGGCAAAATTCCTTAGAAAGGCATTTACAAAGTGAATAATTTATATCATAATCTTGCCCTATAAAATGCTTGGGAAATCTTTAGTCAAGCTGTTGTGTTTTGGGAAAAAGATTTAAAAAGATAAACCATGAAACTCTGGTATGATGAAAGGCCAGTATGAGATAAAAAAAAGAATTGCTAAATTGAGTGGGTTTCTCCAACAAAATATTTACTAAGTAGAACATATGCTTATGAGATACAAAATTCATACATTCTTTAAAAAATATTCTATGGCATCAAATTAGTTCTTTTTTTTTTAATGTTTTATTCATTTTTGATAGAGAGATAGAGACAGCGTGAGCAGGGGAGGATCAGAGAGAGAGTGAGACACAAAATCCGAGGCAGGCTCCAGGCTCTGAGCCAGCTGTCAACACGGAGCCTGACACGGGGCTGGAACCCACGAACTGTGAGATCATGGCCTAAGCCGAAGTCGGACACTTAACCGACTGAGCCACCCAGGTGCCCCAAATTAGTTCAGTTCTGATGAAGGCCATGTCTACTCATATCCTTTTAACTACTCCCTTTCATAGGTCTTTTCCTTTTCCTTGTAGCATTCCCACAATTGTAGATTGAGGTTTTGTGAGGTTGGTTTTTCAATGTCTACTTCTCTTACTAGACTCTGAGCTTCAAAAAAACAGTTTGTACACAATTGTAACCTAGAAGTTAGCAGAGTGCTGGGCATAGAGTAGTATTCCATCCATATTTAGTTATGGATGAATCAATAAATATATGAACTAGTGAAATCAGTAAATTGAATTGTTAATATATTTAAATAATTAATTTGCTCCCCAGATAGCCTTCACCCCATCCTTATTCTCTTAAGATAAAGAGATTGTTTCTATGATTTTGTCTTCACTAGGATCAAACAAAATTTCTGGTATCAGGATGGAATAATTTTTGATTAAGCCAGCATGGATGAAAGTGCCTACCTGGGATGTTTAGGTGGGGCCTACGTATGATGACTATAATTGTCAGTTGGGTCTGACAGCTGGTTTAAATGACTATGTTTTTTTAAAGACCTGAGAAATTCATTACATTTAAAGAATAATTAAGTGGCTAGGCCCATGCTCTGGAAGGAGGACTATGTAGAAAGGCTACACTTCTTATTTAATGTGGTTCTGGTATTTTTTCTCAAATCCTCCCAATTAGAATAATGCACCTGAAGTATAAATGAGTATTTCTTCAAATCTTAGGAGGGAGCCTTCCCTTTTCTTTTATAATTTTACTTTGATATTCTCCAATGTTATATTTCTATACTTCTTGCCTAACTACACAGAGCTTGTGTACAAATTACAGGTAATTTTTTTGTCTTCTTTTTCAAGAGCAAATCCTTTCTCACAGTCCTTTGAAGAACTTAAATTAAATAGAATGAATTTACAACACTTAGTATAGGGTCAGGCTCATAATAGATGCTCAGTAAAGGTTAGTTCCTTTCCCCTTTTCAGCCTAATTAATTTTTTAACATCAACAACACAAACAACATAAGTATCTGGTATCCAGTTGATAGTTTTCTCTTTAAAAGATCAGCTCTTCTGAAAAACAGTAACAAAAGGTACAGTGTCCTAGAATCTTCCCTTGTATCTTTTGTATATTAACCACTGTAAGCTTTTTAAGAGGATAAAGGTTTATGCTACTCCAAGAAATAGATAATTAAATATTTATATAGTTGTTTAATACTCCTCAATTTAGATTCAATATCTGTGTTTATTTACATATAAACAACTCTTAATTTCTTTTCATGCCAATGACTGACTTAATGAATAGATGTTTATTATTTCCCACATTGCTTCCTTGAAATGTTTTTTTTTTATAAATCATTGAATATTCTAAGGCTGCATGATTGTGTCTCTTTAGTGTGTTAATGTATCTGGAAGTCTGGGAAAAGAAAAAAGATATTAAACAATGCTCTTCATTCCTTTTAATAGCATGGTCACAAATGCTCATTTTGCTGTAGCATCAAGATGATGAATAACTGCTGTACTTAGTCATATATTTGCAGTGGCAAATTAGCAGTCTTTGGATGTGAAAACCACATTAAGCTTCCTTCAAACAAGCATCCTTAATCTTTAATTCTAACTATAATGGAACAACTAGTGTTAGCAATAAGAAGTCACTTTGAAATGATGGTATAGGAAAGCTACTCTTCAGCTCATAATAGGACCTAAGATTAATGGAGTTCTTTAAGTCCCCAAACCTCATAATCAAAACTACTCAAAAGCCGGTTCTTTAGAAGGAATACATAATGAAGAACACATTGTACCTAATAAAGGAAGTTATAATTATCTATATTTAGTTTAATATTTTTAGAAAAATTAGGATAAAATACTAAAGTGTACCATATTTGATCCATCCTCTTTAATAAAAGTTCAATTATATATGAATATTTTATATCTAATAATTTAATAAATTATTTAATAAGATATGATCCAGTAACAAAAATATTTTTATATGTTGGTTTTCGCTTGAGCATCTTTACAGGCTAGACCTTAAAGATACTTAATTTCTAAAAATTGTGGTGAAGAAATATAAAAAACTAACTTTTTCTGTGCTGCCTCTATTTCCTCTATCTCTGTCACTTTCTCTGTCTTGATTATACAGTAAGTTAATAAAATAGAAACTCTAGTTTGATTTTTCCAATGAAAATTGAGTTTTTTCAGTATTATTTTCACTCCTAATATTGCTTGGCTAATGATTTTACAAATGACAGAAGATGGATTAGGTAAAAGAGTATGGGTGAAATGAGCCACAGGAATTTGAGCTGCAAGAGTCTCTATAATCATTAGTGTAAGCCCTATTTTAGAGCTGACAGAGAAAGTGTGATCAAGAGATGTTGTCATTTATTTAATAGCATTGAGCTATTTAATGATGAAACTTAACTGCAGTCCTCAAGATTCCAAGTCCAGTGTCTTTTCTACTACTCAACTGTTAATATCATCACTACTTGTTTCAAGTGCTGAAGGAAGAATGTTGCCCTGTGACAGTGGGTATAACTGGAACGGCTGTCTGGGTAGGCAAATGAGGAATTAACATTTCCTCATCAGACTCCCATTTAAAAAAATTTGTGGCTATATTAGCTTATAGCTGCTTGAGATTCTGTGTTGTTCACTATCTTTAACAAATAAGTTCAGTTATTTTATCAACGTTAGCCAAATAATTCAGAAACGTTAAAGTAGAACAAATTCTTAATTTGAATTATCCTAACAGCGCAGAGCCTACTTGGGATTCTCTCTCTCCTCCTCTCTATGCCTCTCCTGTGCTCACACATTCTTGTGCTCTCTCTCTCTCAAAATAAACAAAGTAATATAATAAACAATTGTTTGATTATTTGAATTAGTAAAAAAAAAACAGTATAAACTTAGAGACAGTTGCTGGAATCGATGAAATTATTTCTGGAACTTCCTAAATCAATACATATTTTTTTTCATTTAATTTTAACATAGGAGGGGCACCTGGAGGCTCAGTCGGTTAAGTGTCCACCTCTGGCTCAGGTCATGATCTCACGGTTTGTGGGTTCAAGCCCCATTTCCGGCTCTGTGCTGACAGCTAGGTCTCTCTCTCTCTCTCTCTCTCAGAAATAACTAAAAAAAATTATTAAAATTATTTTTAGAAGTTTCAACATATGAATTGGACTAGTGACCAGTTGAAATAACTATACTAACAATTTGAACACTAGAAAAAGAACATTTTTGTTTCTCTTAGGAAAAAAAATTCTATACTTTTCCTGTCTGCAAAATTCTATTTAGTTTCTAATTTTTTAATAGCAAAGTTGAATTAAAACAAACACTGGAATTACAAGAAGATAGATGCTGCTACTCTTTTCTTTAATACTTTAAAGGTAAAAAAACCAGAAAATTTTCAACTGTATGTGTAAATATTGGTTAGCACCACTAGAATCCTGACCTATAATCAAAATTTTCATTTAATTTCATGTGGAGAGTGCTATATAATTTTTAAATATATGTTACTTTCACATTGTCAGTAAATTATATCATTTGAATACCTTTAAAGATTAATTCAGTATATCAATTTTCATTTTCAGTGTGATTTGTATCACTAATGTATTCCCCTTGGGGTCAACTCCCAAAGCATCAATAAAAGGAAAAGTTATTTTCCTCTTTCAAACCATCTTAAACATATTAATAAGCATAATATTTTTTGGTTCAGCACTACTGTCTTGTACTTTTTCTAGTTGCACAATAGAAAAGGGAGACATTTATGATAAATGCAATCAAATGATTTATTCACCAGTTTACTCCTTTCTGTCTATTCTTGCACTTTCAGGGAAGGAGTACAATAATTGGTCTTTAGGGAATCCTCATTTATTTTCAAAATAAAAAAAATGTATTTTAAAAAATAATTGCAATTACTACCTGGGCATCCACAAAATTCAGCCACAGAGAAAGAATCCTAAAAAGCAGTCGACATTTATTTATAGTTGATAAAGTAAATTTTGAACCACAAAAAATATTTTATTCTTAATCCACCTACCTAGAAAAGGAAAAGAAAGCTGAATGTGTATGCATTGCACTTTCTTTAGACCTTTAATATTTACTTATTTTTAGCTATGATCTTTTCTTGCATCAAAAGGAAGAACTCTTTCTTTATAAATATTAAATATTAAGATGTCCTTGAAGGAGTTTTAATCTTTGGGGAATTATTTCTTAAGTGAGCTCTTTACATGCCAGGTATGTTGGAAGTGGGGAAAAGAACAGAAAAGTAAAGGAGGAGAAAAGACATTAGGATCTAGATACATTTTTTATTATGAACAAATATCCAAGTATCTCTTGATAGCAAACTTTGTAGTTGCTATGCAATCAGGCCAAGAAATTCAATATAAAACTTCAGACTCAATAAACCTCACACGGTTCATGCTAAATTCCCCTAATTGCGAATGAATAGTACATTCCCGCATAGAAAACTAGAAAGGTCATGCTAAATTACACAGGCTCATGCTGTTCCACAAATCCATTGTACCTTGCATCTCTGTCTTGTTGTGTCCGCCGTGCAATTTTCTGAACTTTACTCAACTTTACCACCTACTGGTTATTCAATTCTAATCAATAAAGGCAAATATTCACATAGCCTGACCTTCAGTAAACTGTGAGAAGGCTAGAAGGACAAGAGAATTCAGAGAGGAAATACAGTGACCATGTCTTGTAAGTCTCAGGAATAATTCTTTTTTTTTTTTTTTTGGTCTTATTTTAACTGGGGAAGGGAGTGAATGAGAATGATGAAAAGAAATTGGCTTTTAAGTTTGAATAATTTATAATAGAGCCCTGGAAAATATCCATTAATTCAGTTTTTCATGACTTCAATGCATTAAGAAAAATGTAAACATGTTACAATAGTAGCAAGGCTTCTTTTTAAAAAGCAGGACGGGATCACTTTCTGTAACTTCAGGGCTAAGAGAAAACTGTAAGGAAAATTGCAATGATTTTTTTTCTTTCAATCTTTTTTTTTAAATATTTTTATTTATTTCTAGGAGAGAGAGAGAGAGAGACAGCGTGAGCAGGGGAGGGTCAGAGAGAGAGGGAGATACAGACTCCGAGATAGGCTCCAGGCTCTGAGATGGCAGTCAGCACAGAGCCCGACGCGGGGCTCAAACCCACGAACCGCGAGATCATGACCTAAGCAAAAGTCGGACGCTTAACCGATTAAGCCACCCAGGCGCCCCTTGAATTACTCTTTTTAATTAGTCTTTTTAATTTAGTTAGACTAATTCTCTTTTCAAATTACATTTGTATATTTAAGCCTAATCTATAATTGTGGAATAAAAGATTTGTTTTCTGTTAAAGGAATTTTAGGCATCGACAGGAAACTAGAGGAAGGTTTATTATTTGGGATGTTCTGCAGTGTAAAATTATATACATCAAAAATAAAACTAATTGAACTCTACACTGATTTACCTTAAGCTTTCCTGAAACCATCCAAAACTAATGTCTGTTGATTATTTACAATTGCCATTTGTAAAATAAATTAAACATGTTAAAGATTAGAAATAAGATAAGATAAAATTAAATTCCAGGTTATAAAATCTACTGTTTGAGAGATTTTTAGCATCTTTGAAAAGTCTCCATGCTTGTGTATTGCACAATTTTATTCATAATTTTTGCAAGAGATGGAATAAGGAATGATGTTATTGATTTTCCTAAGTATCTACTCAGTGCCAAACATTCTTCCAGACACTTTCACATACATAATTATTTTTACTCTAATAATTACTTCTTTAAAAAAATAGCAAATGAATTATTTTCGAGGATTTTGGAAATAAAAGTTTAAAAAATATGTTTATTTTGTTTATCTGAAACTCTAAAGCAAAAATCTTACAGACTACATAAAATTAGGAGCCTTTTAAAGGCATCAAATTTTTACCTTTACATCATTGGGTCATTGGGAGAAAAGTATGTATTTTTTAAAAGACAAATTTTTAATGTTTATTTTCGAGAGAGAGCGAGAGAGAGAGAGAGAGAGAGCATGAACTGGGAAAGGGGAGAAAGAGGGAGACACAGAGTCCAAAGCAGACTCCAGACTCTGAGATGTTAGCACAGGGCCCGATGTGAGGCTTGAACTCACAAACTGTGAGATCATGTCCTGAGCTGAAGTCAGATACTTAACCATCTAAGCCACCCAGGTGCCCAGAGAAAAGTATGTATTATGAAAAGCTTTCTTTCTAAGAACGTGTGTGATATTTGCAAACCTTCCTATTATTTACTTTTAATTTGTAATAAATTTTTTTTAAATGTAATATATTGGGAGGAAAACTATATTTTTCCCAAATATTTGTGATTTCATTAATGCTGTTGAAGACTGGTTCCTGGAATAGTATCTCATTTGCCCATTATCTGGGACTTTGTGTTGATTTAAGTAATTCCAGAGAGTGACTCTCCCGAAAAGGACAAAGGTTCCTAACCATAGAATAAAAGTAGAGACAATTGGACCTAAAAACTCCAGGTGTGTTATATGGAGGATAATGTTATGCTAAATGCACTCAACATTTGTAGGGGTGGATGCCTGATGTCGGGTGGTTGTCATACCCTGGGAAAGTGACTCACTATCATGTTTTTTAGTGGATTGTAGAAAGAATTAGATCTGCAAATTTATCAAGGTATTATGACTCCATGGTCACCCAGTGAATAGGTCAATAAACTGCTTGGAGCTGGCAAGAATATGCAACTGGCTTAAATGTGTGTATTGATAAACAAGAAAAAATTATATACTCAAAGTGATAGGCACTTCATATTCTCATAACCTTTCACTCTTATTCTATAGAAGTGTACCCTAAACTGATTAAAATCCAGACTGTTTCAAAACTTTGGCAAGATAGTGTCTTAAAAATAAGCCCTTCGTTAACATTGAGGTGATAACAGTGTCCATAATTATTTAAGCAGATCAGAAATGTTTTTGCAATGCAACAAAAGGTCAAAGACAGAAAGTTCACTTTTAATAAACCATTTCTTTAACCATGTTTTTCTCAAAAAGTTTATATTAAAATGCAGTATACCTACTTCTTCCACTTCAAATATTAATTATCTTGACAAGCAATGGGGAAGTGTCAAAAATATGTGAACTGATGGAAACAAAAGCAATGATGTTTCCAAGGATGCACCTGACAGCTCTTAGGGGATCTAGAGAAATGAGAGTAGAATTACAATGATTTCAAGTGTTTCAGTAATACACTCAGGCAATTTAAAGTTGCAAAAATTCATCAGATTTATACTGAACTTAGATTGTTTCAGACTTCATAGTAACTCTCTTTTGTAATTTTTTAATGCTGTAAATTTATATCAGAATGATTTGAGTTTTTATTATGATAAAGTATATTTAGTATGGATTTATATAATGAAATGTAGTTTTATATGTTGTAATAACTATGTCTTGATCTAGTCTAAAATATACTTGTCTGAATTACTAAAGGTTTGGAGAGTTCCATTCACAGCAATTTTCCTTGGTAACTCAGTTAATTTTTATAATAGATCTTAATTGATTTATTATTTGGTATATTTTTCTATCTTAGATTTTATACTCTCTTTTAATACTGCACTAACTAAATTTTTCCTATAGAAAGGTAGATCCTCAAAACGAAGTTATTTGATTAACCAAAATGAATAAATCGAGGGGACCCTGGGTACTCAGTCTGTTAAGTGTCCAACTTTGGCTCAGGTCATGATCTCATGGTTCCGTGTGTTCAAGCCCCCTGTCAGACTCTGTGCTGACAGATGGGAGCCTGGATCTTGCTTCAGATTCTGTGTCTCCCTTTCTCTCTGCCCCTCTCCCTGCACATGCTCTGTCTCTCTCTCTCCTTCTACCTCTAAGTAAAATAAACATTAAAAAAAATAGGTAAATAAAAAATAAATAAATCAACAACATTAAGTAGCTTGAAAAGGTCATGGGAATTTCTGGGGATCCTTTCATTTACAAATTTTAGTGGCATTTTTCACCTATTTTTAAATCATCCTGAGATTGAAGGAGTATCCCAGATTTTACTATTCTTACCATTATTGTTGTTGCAGAGACTTCTGAATTATATTGAGATGTTAAGAACAGCCTGTTTTAATGCTACCAACCCATCCATATGTTCCAGATGGATAGAACACATTCTATACTGAGGCTGTAAAAAAGAAAAAAAAAAAGCCAAATTTATTAGCATACCAGACAAACAAGTAGGTGTCATTAGCAATCTGCCCATCCTATTTCCCAGGGCAGAATATACTCAGGTAACAGAACTCTTTTCCTAGAGGTGAATTGGGCTGGCTGCAAAAGAGAATGGCTATAGAGGAGAAGGTTGAGACTGCAGAGTTACTCAAAAATGACAGGTGGTATTAACCAGTAGCAGCAATTCTGCTACATATCAGAGTCTTCCTATAGTATTTGTTTATGCCTGTCTATTAGGCAAGATCTGCTGCCCTCTGGTCCATCTCCAAAGGCTGCAACATCAGAAGCTAAGGCTTACTTCTTATTTTCCCTTAAGATCTTTTAGAGAAGTGTGGGCCTAATTATTTATGGATCAAATCACTTTATTACATAGGGATACAAAATTTATTTATTATTTAATTTAATAATAAATTTTTATTTATAGTATAGTTAATATACAGTGTTATATTTTTTCAGGTATACAAGATAATGATTCAGCAATTTCATACATCACCAAATGCTCAACATAGTACCTTATTTAATCCCCATTGCCTTTAATCCCCATTGCCTATTTAACCCATGTCTCCACCCTTTTCCCCTGTGGGAGAATAGTTAAGAGTCTGTTTTTTGTTTGTCTTTCTCTTTTTTCCCTTTGCTTATGTTGTTTCTTAAAATCCACATATGAGTGAAATCATATGGTATTTGTCTTTCTGACTATTTTATTTAGCATTGCAAACTTTAGTCCCATCCATGTTGTTGCAGATGGCAGTATTTCATTCCTTTTTATGGCTGAATAATATGCTATTATAAATATATACCACCTCTTCTTTATCCATTCATCTATTGATGGGCACTTGGGCTGCTTCCATAATTTGGCTATTGTCAGTAATGCTGCTGTAATCCCTTTGAATTAATATTTTCAGTATTTTTTGTGTAAATACCTGGTACTATAGTTACTGGATTATAGGGTAATTCTATTTTTAACTTTCTGAGGAACTGTCCTGTTTTGCACAGTAGCTGCACCAGTTTGCATTCCAACCAACAGTGTAAGAGGGTTCTTTTTTCTCCACGTTCTTTCCAACTCTTGTTTCTTTTGTTGTTGATTTTAGCCATTCCAACAGGTATGAAGTGATATCTCATTGTAGTTTTGATTTGCATGTCTGTGATGATGAGTGATGTTGCGCATCTTTTCATGGATCTGTTGGCCATCTCTATGTCTACTTGGGAGAGGATTTGTTTATGTCTTCTGACCATTTTTTACTTATTTGTTTTTTGAATGTTGAGTTATAGAAGTTCTTTATAAATGTTGAACACTAACCCCTTATCAAAAAAGTCATTGCAAATATCTTCTCCCATTCCATGGGTTGCCTTTGAGATTTGTTGATGTTAGAGATATTACTGCCTGTGTTCTCTTCTAGGATTTTTATGGTTTCGATTCCCACATTTAGATATTTAATCCATTTTGAGTTTATTTTTATATATTGTGTCAGAAGTGGTCCAGTTTCATTCTTTTGCATATTGCTGACCAGTTTTCCCTACACCATTTGTTGAAGAGAGCCTCTTTTTTCCATTGGATATTCTTTCCTGCTTTATCAATGATTAAGTAACCATATAAATATGGGTTTGTTTTTGTGTTTTCTGTTGTTTCGTTGATCTATGTGTCTTTTAGGACTACAAAATTTAAATAAAATTGGGAAGCTTAGCATTTTTGAATTCATGTCACATGTAGTAGAAAGAGATTATCTTTAACTAATTGTCCTAGAGAAGTAGATTTCAAATCAAAATCTTTTTAGCTTGACTCTGTTTTCTTTTTCCCATAGTGAGATCAAAATCACTTTTTTATAGGAAGTCATTAAACACTTATGAGATATGACTATTTGTTTATGCAAATAGCATGAATTGCAAAAACAAAGGTACTCTAGGTGTAACGTTTGGAAAGGAAAACCGACAATTCATAGTTAGGAGTTAAACATTCTTAAAGATTTGCTTTCATTATCTTTGTTAAAAAGACTGTAATGTGATTAATAACAATAATAGAAAATTTGTGTCTTCCAGAAAATTGAATCTTGAAAAATTTGTTCAGATAGAAACAATTGTCTATTACATAGACAAATCTAGGGGAAAAAAATCTTCCTGGATATCTCATTTTACCAGTGAGAAAACTTTTCCATCAGTTCCCCCATATTTTCTTTTAAAGAAAGAAGATAAGAGGATGGATTTTTGGATAGCCAAACAGTGATATCCTCTGATACGTAAGGTCAGAGTAAAGCAATATTTAAGAATCAGACTCAAGTTACATGTTGGGGTTAAGGAATTTATAGATGAATGATAAGGAAGTGTAGTCAAGAAGGTAGTAAATCTTCATAAAATCGCTAAGCTAAGGTTGTCCCAGGGAAAATAGAGGTAATCATTCAGAGACTAGAAGAGGAAGTTGGTGGTATTTTGAGAAACAGAACACCAAATTTAATATCTGATAATACCCAAGGGTGATTTCTTCCCCTGTTGCTCCTCCCCCAACCAAAAGTGCAAACGTTTTTTGCACCTTCTTCTCTTCTGGTTCATAATAATAGTCATAAAATACTAAGTTTTAATTATCATAAATATGGTTTAGTGATACCCATCTTGTTTTCTTAGTTCACTTTTCATTCCAGAGGATTTTTGTCAGAGGAGAACTCTAGTCAATTATTTCTTTACTTATGGTCATTAATTTACTCATCTCACAAGTATTTGTTAAAGACACATTTTGTGCCATGGTTCATGGTGCTAGGTCCTGAAGTTACAAAGAAGTTTATAGTTAGAGGAGGCAAATATGTAAATTTATAATTGTGGTAGAAAATAATAGGTTTTATATTCATAAAACTGGATGGTGGCAGAGCATTTTCTGAAGAAGTCAGGGGAGGCTTCATAGAAAAGATATCTAATTTGAATTCTGGTGGTTAAATATGGCTGATAGACAAGTTGGGTAGGCTATTTGTGGCAGAAGGAAAGCATAAAGGTATAGAAATCTAAAATGGCATGTCTCATTGAGAGAACTTTATGATACGGTAGAATCATAGATACAAGATAAGAAATGGGAATCTGGAGGGGCAACTTTTGATCAAATCAGAACACATGTGATGATACAAAGTGTAGAAAATGAAAAGCCATTTTGAGTTTTAAGTATGGGCTCTATTGAATTGTGGAAATATCACTTTAGTGGCAGTGTAAAAAATGGGCTAGAGATCAAAACAAATGAAACAAGAGACCAGTAATGAAGCAAATATTGTAATACAGAAGAGACAACATGAGAGTTTAAATTTGGACAGTGGCAGTGAGAAAGGATATAAGGAAAAGATTAACCAGATAGGACTTGAGGACGATTACATTTGAAGAGTAAAGGAGAGGGAAAGTTAGAATGAGTCCCATGTTCCTTTTTTGGGAGATTGTGAGATGGGTACCATTATCCAGCTAGAAAAGAATATGGGTACATTTTAGGAGGAAAATAGCAAGTTCAGTTTGCACATGCTGAGTCTGAGATGCCTATGAAACATCTAAGTGGTTATACCCATTACACAGGTTGGTATGTGAACCTTAAGCTTAGAACAGTCTAGGCTAGATACAGATTTTGTAGTTATCAACATACAGAAATTAGCAGAAAATTGTGTTTATACTCTTCAAGGGGGATTAGTGAGATGAAGATTTATGAGGCTAAGGAGTATATTTGTCTTTCTCTTTGTATTTCAAGGGTATAGCTAAGCACTAGATACATAGTAACCTTTCAATATATATTGTTTAAGGACCAAATAGTTGAAAAGAAGCCAGAAAAGGAAGTGATAGAGAAGAATAAGAGACAAAGGAAGATAATTAGGAGGAACAGCTTGGTGTCATGTACAGCAAGGAAAGAGATTGATTCAATAAAGGACTTGTCTGGGATGCCTGGGTAGCCCAGTCAGGTAAACATCCAAATTTGGTTCGGGTTATGGTCTCATGGTTCATGAGTTCAAGCCCTGTGTCGGGCTGCGTACTGACACCTGAGAGCCCAGAGCCTACTTCAGATTCTGTATCTCAATCTATCTCTGGCCTCCCCAACTCGTGTTCTGTCTATCTCTCTCTCTCAGAAGTAAATAAACATAAAAAAAATGAAAGGACTTGCCAAGAGTGTTTAATGCTGCAAAGGGGTCACACAAAATAGAAATTGTAAAATTAGAACATGTGCTTTTGTTTTATACAGAAACCAAAATACATGTATTTTATTTTTATTTACATTCAGTGAAATCTTAGTAGTGGAATGAATGTCAGGTCATGTTTTTGGTAGATGGTTTTCTTTTTACTCAACTTCAAATTTCCTTTATAATTTTCCAAGGTACATATTTATTAGAACCAACAAATGTACATTAAATGAGACTGTCAAGAAGCAAAGTGATGTTTTGTTGAATGCAGGTAAATTATGTAATCAATAATAAGACATACAGATGCAAATGCAATCTGGGGCTTCAAGAATGAAAACAAGTTTTTTATTTTACTTTTTAACATGTTACAACCTTGTGAATTCCAATATTTCACAGAAAGGTAGCTAAGTGCTCTTAAGATATGGAAGAAAACTGAAAAAAAAAAGTCTTCGGAAACATTATATCAGGGTAAACTCACATTAAGATATTTTAAAGTGAAATAAGGAAACTAATTCTATGGAATAGTTATTCATTTACTAACTCATTCAAGAATTCACTTGAATGTTCTAGGGTGTAGGGCTATAGCAGTAAATGAACCAAACATAGCTCATATCCTCTTAGACCATGCATTTATAGGAGATATGAAAACTATATGATTAAGTAAAATTAGTTAATTGAAATGGAAAAACATACTCCGGAAACTAAATAGAAGATTTGAGGGCATATATTAGAGTATCTTGTTATATATTATATAACAAGTATGTGCCCTTATAGTACCAAAATATATATTTCAATAGTCTTACAGAAATTATATTTTTAATTGCCTAGAAGAAGTGTAATTTATTCTGAGAATTAAAAAAATGAATAAGGTTAGCTTGATGGATTGGCAGTGGAGAGGTTCGGAGAGATCATCCTGAATGAGAAGGACAGTATATGCTTCTCAGGGCATTCTTTAGGAATTTTTTGAAAACTCTCTCTCTTTGTTTAGAGTATTAAAAAAATACAAAAGTGGGAAATGATGCAATATGCAAAGAAAGCAACTATTATACTTAGGATATTCTATGACTAGGAATTTCTTCATATAATAATTGGAAATGATAACTTTCTTTTAGGATTCTTGGGAGGATTAAATATATAAAGTTCTTCACATGGTTTCTAATATATTATAGGAAATATTGTTTTCCTACTTAGTTTCTAAATAATTAAATCAAATATAATTGGCTGTCCACTCACCAGTCAGTTCATCTAACAGTAAGTTAATGCTAACTGACTAGCATTGTTAGGGGGAAATTAGAGGCTTTTCAAGAATATGACTTTCCATTCTGGGAATATCCCTCCTGGGAATAACAGGAAGGAAGCCTAATACTATCAAAGTGACATCCTTGATGGGCATTGACCTTCAGAGATACCCAGATCAGAAAGGTACTTCCAGGCTAGTACTGTGATCAGAAAGGTCTAAATTGGGAATACCATCATGTTAATAACAGCCTTGGGATATGTGCATTTGCTTTGAGGCTAATCGTAATTATCTGTAAGTTCCTCAGGAAATCTCATCATATTAAAATCTTCTAAGCAACCTGAGTATCCTGCTTTATTACAGAAAACAACTTGAAGCCAAACCAGACCTCCTAGTGGAAATTGTCAGCATTTTTCTGTCCTGAAATCCTTGGTTGCTTAAAAACAGTGTTGATAAAGCACTTTGTAGTAATTTACAATTTTTAAGTTTTGAGTGATTTTTAAAAGAAAGTTCTCCAGTATCAGTGCATATCACATATTGAAATTTAGGGTTTCTTTTTCAGATTGAAAATGCACTAAAAAGGAGGGTATTGAATGAAAGCCTACTAATACTGACTTCTTTCCTGAGGAAATCCTTTTGGTAGAATGTCTAAACACCAAACACCGGAAGAAGTACTTTTCTAGAAAAATAAAGCAACAAGAAGGAGAAGCCATGAGTGTTAGTTGTTATATTATTTTAAAACACAGAAATCCATCTTGAGCAGGCAGTAGTAGGAAAATATTTCAGCCTGGATAGCTATTTATTTTGAAAATGAATCAAAACATGGTCATTAGAGCTCATGTGTTTTATAAGCATTTCAGGAAAAGTGCCCCTTTCATAATTCTCAAGGCTTGTGATGCTGTGAGCTGTTCTGTTTCATTTATTAGTTTGTTCTAACATAGACATTTTATGCAGCCCTTAGAACTGACCTCAAAATTTGAATTAATTGGAATTGAACCCAGTGGAAACTGCAAAGTTGTCATACACTATGGGGTTTTATATTTCATTGGAAAATCTGGAAAGTAGTTAAAAGGAACAGAGACTAATAAAAAAATAACATGTTCCTAGAAAGATAACTAAGAAAGATAACCAACTAAATGGACATACATTTTTTGAGCAAGATAATTAAAACTGTTTGGATCAAAAAGGTTGGTTGTTTAGCTGTTGAACCAGGATCCATTAAAAAGAGAAGAGGGCACCTGGGTGGCTCGGTCAGTTAAGCCTTTCACTTCTGGTGACTCAGTTCATGATCTCGTGGTTCATGAGTTTGAGCCCCATTTTGGACTCTGTGCTCACAGCTCAGAACCTGAGCTTGCTTCAGATTCTGTGTTTCCTTCTCTCTCTACCCTTCTCCTGCTCTCTCTCTCCCTCTCTTTCTCAAAAATAAATAAACATTGAAAAAAAAAAAAAGAGGAGAGAGAATTTATTTTATAGGTATTACCTGTCAATTGCATTAACATTTTACATTGTTGGAATAATGGAGCACAAGCAGCGAAGGTAGAAAATAGTGAAAACTACATTGATTTCTGACTTATTGGCTGCCTAGAATCATAAAAATTTAGGTATCATTTGCCAACAATAACAACAACAACAACTAGTCTTTTTAAATGTTTTGGATGCTTGTAGAAATATCAAAGGAATTATTATCGGTAGTGTCGCAGTAGTATAGTTTTTCATCCTGGCTATTCAGTGTACATACATATATGTATACTAATGGTATGCTTACATGTGCACAAGAAAACTTGGTGATATTTACAGGCAAAGGTGAATAACCAAGCCTATATCTGATTCTTAAGATGTATGCAGGATTTTTCTACTGATACAAAATATAATTTGAAGCTAGTCAATTTTGGTACTATTAACATTAATTTATAAAAGGCATAACAAATACTAACAACAGAAAACAGTGATGATTATGTGCTTATTTTGTGACAAATGCTGAGCTTAAAGGAATGAGTATGACTTTGGCCCTGGAGGGCCTTACAGTTTAAATGGAGGAAGAAAAAAAGAAGTAATGATGATGGCATGTGAGGAAAATATATAATAGAAGATCTATAAATAGTAAAGTGCTTACTCCAGGTGAAATATTGGAAAGTAATATTTATTCAGTGTCTAAAAGCCCTGTGGAAGTTATTTAAGAGTAATTTGTGCATCACAGACAGAGAATAGCATGGTCAAGGACTCAGAGGCATACAATTGAATAGGTCTGTGCCTGCCGGTCAGCTACCTGCTTTTCTTTGTTATGCAAAATGAATCTCATCACTTGAGCAGTTAAACCCAAGGGCCTAGAGGCCTTAGTCCTACAAAGTCTTTTTTATTCCTTTATTTTCACTCATACTATACTCGGTATGCTTTTGAATCTCTCCTTTTTCTCCTTCTTTTTAAAAAGAATTCTCTGTCCCATCTTAACTAAGCTTATCAAAATCTCAAGCCAGAGCTACTGCAATAGATTCTGAAAAGGCATCCTTCTAGAGACTGGTTTTACTCCAGTACATCCTTTGCCTTACAGTCACTCCATACACTCTCTTTTTTGTTTCTGAACAGTTACCATTGTTCTTGCTTTGCTTGCGTGCCTGCACTTTCTTTTCAGTGAAATGTTCTTTCTGTCCTCCTGCATATGAAAACCTGAGTCAGTCTTCAAGACTTAGACCAAGAGTCACTTATTCAGAGGAATCTTTTCCACTTCTCCTTCTAGCTGATCAGTTCTTTCTGTGTGTTCCCATAGCACTCAACACTATAATATTAATCACATTTTACACTAATAACCTGGTTACCTGATTTACTCTTTCTACATATTAAATACTCTTTTTAAAAATTTTTTTATGTTTATTTTTGAGAAAGAGATTGTGAGTGGAGGAAGGGCCTAGAGAGAAGGAGACACAGAATCTGAAGCAGGCCCCAGGCTCTGAGCTGTCAGCACAGAGCCCAGTGCTGGGCTCAAACTCATGAACTATGAGATCATGATCTGAGCGGAAGTCAGACATTTAACCGACTGAGCCATCCAGGTGCCCCTTGAATAGTCTTTAAAGAAAAAAAATCATGATTTTATTTTATATTTGCTATAGATTTTATTTATAACATAAAGAGAAAAAGAGAGAGAGAGCAGGGAAGGGGCAGAGAAGGGGGTAGGCAGAGGATTCCAAGCAGGCTCTATGGTAACAGCAATGAGCCCCACATAGGACTCAAACTCATGAACTGTAAGGTCATGACCTGAGCCAAAGTCAGATGCTCAACCAACTGAGCCATCCCGGTGCTCCTATAGATTTTAGCATAGTACCACACCTGCCACATGGTAGGAATAAAACAGATGCTTATGTGTAGCTGAGTATCTGAATTTTCACGAATCAGTATACTACTAACATTCAAAATAACTAATACTGATTTACTAAGTTTATACTCTGATATAAAATTAGCATTAAAGCATTATTAATTGCACAGAAATATAATATTAAAATAAAATTAGAAATAATATGGCAGAAAACGTTCTTTCGGTGGAAGTTGCTGTCAATGACAAAAAGGTTTTGAATGGCCACTATCTGCTTTGTTCTAAATGAACCAGAATTTTGTAAAACAAACATAATGAAGACCTTGGCTTAACCAGAATCCTCAACAAAAATAGGCGTGGTGTAAAATGCAAGGATATATGTTTTCTAGTCTGTAATATGTAATACAGAAATTGAGAATTTTAGGTTTTGAAATAGGGTGCCAAAATGTCTACCAGAATCTAGAATTCTTAAGGTTTATAGATGCATGTTGAGGATCAAGATTGTACAAGGTCAGAAGACCTCTCAGGACCAAAGGTTACATCCATGAATTGTTTCTCTTGCTGAAATGACACATGGATCTGATTTGAAGTCAAACTGGAAAGTCAGAGATTTTACTTTGTATCAGCTTTACTAATAACTGCAAGGATATGAGTAATCTCAAGGAATATGAAGCATGGAGAAGTCTGACACAGCTGATGTCATTCCCTGGGTCCCTTTTCATTGCATGCTCTACAATTTAAAATGTGACCTCCCCAAGTAATGTATGTATCTAAATCATATATACAAAGGGGACTGTTTCACTCATGATACATGTCTATTTTATACATAATTATAATTCTTACAGGTTATTCCTGATCCATAAATTCCAGGGTTTCTGTTTTGTTTTTTTCTTGTTATTTATTTGCCTTTCTCCTTAGGCAATCCTAGAAAGAGCAGATACATCCTGCCAGAAGCATTCTATCCATAAAGCCTTTCTAGGAAATACTACTAGTATATTTGTCTGGAAGCCTATCATTAGCATGCTTATAAAGGAATCTAAGATAAACTTGGTTCCTTATTATAATTCAGAAACATGTAAAATTTTTTGGAAGTTTCTCACTTTTTGGGTCAGATTTGACCATGAGGGCTGTGAGATCTTTCTTTTCTGCTGGTCAGTGGTTGGTCTTCATTTATGTTACCCAGAAAATACTATCAGTAAAGTTGAGGAGGCATATGTAATAGAAATCACCTGCTTTTTAACATTAATTTGATTTGGGAGAAAAGGAAGTAAAGTTAGATACATTATAGATCCAGACAGTATTTACATGAAACCTGAACAATCAAACTAGAGGAAAACTGTGAAGGTATGAAGAACTCAAAGTAATTATTGGGTATAGCAAGAAACATGAGTAAGTGATTTGCTTTATCTTTCACTTTTCAACTATGTTGAATAGGATAGTTTAAAGCAAGAAAGTGTTATGTAACAAAAGGGAAAATAATATAAAAGTTCTCCCTATATCTCCTTTAAAATGGGAAAGAAAAAACAAATATCACAGTTGTCACAGTTGTCAGTTGTTCCTGAGAAGAAATACCATCTGTTAGTCTTCATTTATGAATAGGGATAATACAGAATCTACACTTAAAATGAGAGACTCTTTCAAAGTCCAACATGATTATTTTGGTTTCTGATTTGCGTAAAGTATTTTTTCATATTAAGTATATTTGTCAATGTCAAAATCATATCAAGAATATTTTTGGGGCGCCTGGAGTGGCTCAGTCGGTTAAGTGTCCAACTTCGGCTCAGGTCATGATCTCACAGTTCGTGGGTTCAAGCCCTGCTTTGGGCTCTGTGCTGACCAGCTACCTCAGAGCCTGGAGCCTGCTTTCAGATTCTGTGTCTCCCTCTGTCTCTGACCCTCCCCTGCTCACACTGTGTCTCTGTCTCTTTCAGAAATAAATAAAACATTAAAAATATTAATTAAAAAAAAAAAGAATAGTTTTAAACATCAGAAATTATCTGAATAGAAATTATATTATAAAATGGAAATGGACATAGTTCTACTTCTGAAAGTCAGAAAATAGTTCTAGCCATCAGTGAAAAGAAGTATAGTGTTTACTGCTTCCTGAGATAGGTTAATAGACAAAAACATAAGAATAAAGCATAATGAGAAATTGTTGTTTCCTCTTAATTTTCTTAAATCCACTTGCAAATCCATCATTCAACTTTGAAAGGCAATAATGTGATGAGAAACCAATGGATCAACTTTGCCCGGAGGACCCGAAGTGCTCTCAGCTTCCCTGGCCCAGCCTTTTGATACAGCAGAAGGGCTGCTCAACATAGCCCTAGCTAAACCTCACAGTCTTTATACATCTGAGAAGACTAATACAAATCAGATGAGAAATTGAGATGCTGACCCCAAACACCAGATGACAATGTCTGCTTTCAAATTCAGAGTTCCTGTAATACAATTCACCCTTGTTCTCCTAATTTTAATGAAATCTTGAAAGAAATATATATTCTCCCTGAAAATAAGATTTCTGGTTGTATCTGGCATTTTACACCCTCAAGGTTTCTGAAAATTGCTAAATATATTACTCATATGAGCTTTCAGAAGAGATGAAAAATCTTAAACATGTCCTATATGATTTAAATCGTAGTCAATCATAGATTTTTCTTTTTCTTCTTTTAAATAAAACTCTAGGAGTCCCCCTTGAATTAAACACCTGATTATAAAATGGATTCAATAGCTAACAATGACTTTTTAAAAGGGCTTGGTATCCTGAAATTTTACTCACATTTAGTTCTCAACAAGCTTCTTTGATTTGTACGTAGAGGCTGTTAGGGAATTTGCATTACTATCCTATGACCTCACATTTAATTTTTAATTTATTGTTATATTTTTAGCCAAATCATAAGCCAATAGATGGAATAAAAGTACTTACTAGTTTGAGAAACAACCTAGTGTGTGACACTGTATTATGTATTATGACACTGTAATTGGCTTACACTGTGATGTCTAATAAGAATCATGCACACCTGTTTCCTTTGGAAAAAAATTAAAAAACTGACAGAACAAAATAGAAAAACAAGCTTGGTGAGACTTCATTATCTCATAGTTCTCTGAAAAAGAATGCTACAGTGTGTTAAGTGACCATTTCTAGATCGGGGAGATAAAATCCCACAAAAGATGAATCTTTGGAAGAAGGGTGGATTGACATTTGTGGAGAGATAGTCCTTTTCTTTGGGAAAAGGACTTTTCCATGAGAAAATCACTTACTAAAAAAAAATACAACAAAAATTGATTCTCCCTTAGGGACGAATGTGATAATGACATGTAGAATCTAAGCACTTAGAGACATGGGGAAAGTTATAGAGAAGTCTTCCCACAATTCTGAATGTAGAGCATGAGAGCTAATCAAGGTCAGGGGAACACATTGACGACAAAATTGCAATTGAAGTGGGAGGACACTAATAATTCCCAGAGAGCCAGCCAGGAAATTCATAGGAGGAGAAACAACAGAGGTGCATTAAGAGCCAACTACTAGTGCCAGTGTTTCACTTTAACTTTTTAAACAATGTGAAATACATATTAACCATTTTTTTCAAGAGCCTGCTATTATTTTAAAATTTTAGTTAAAAAATAAATAAAGCATTTAGAAAATACAGAACACTAAATATAAGAATCTACATTCCTAGAAACAGTGACTGTTACTATTTTGTATTTCCTTCCAGTTTTTTTCTATATTTCTTACCTTAAACAGTTGTGACTATATATATCATATATATATACATATATATGATATATATACACATATACATGTGATTTTCTATTTGTCTTTTTCACCTAATAGTTATATACAAACTTATTTCCATGTTAGTATTATAAAAGAGCCTTAACTCTGAGCTTTTCCTGTTAAGAGAAAAGTATTCTGAACAGATCTAATACCACATTAACAATTTTAAAATGTGGTTCATCCTGGGAATATAAATACATTTAAAAGAAAAAAAAAACACAAATTAATTCTAAAGGTGTAGTATCTAGGTAGAAAAATTGTCTTGAGTCATGGGGTTTTCTTGGTATTCCTCCAAGCATCCATTTTAGACAATTTCTTTATCTACTTGCATTAACATTCCTGACAACATACTATACATATTGCTATTGTATAATATAATGACAGAAACAAAATTTTTATTTGACTGGAAATTAAGCAATGTAGAAAAGAAGAACTGAGTTGATTTTCGTCATGTTTCTAGTCATTCTGGGCTCCTTAAATTCAAGAATCTGGTGATCCTTTAAATGCAAGCTATGTAGATTTGGGGAGGTTTAACTATACAATAAAATAGATGAAATATTTTTCTCTTCCTGGGTTTGTTGTTCTGATTTCCACTGAATGATTAAAATGGTTCTCTGCTTCTGTCTTCTGGTAACCCTCCAACTATAGTTGTGAAGAAGGAAAACTCTCAATTTGACTGCTGATAGAACAGTATGTTGCAAAGAGGTTTTCTAAACCCAGGCTCCTGCCTGAACTTCTGAGTTAGAGATTTATGAGCAAGGTCAGGCACGGTAGTCCAAGTATGCCAGTGCAATTAGAAGGGCATTGGATTTGTCAGCTAAGTGTAAAATACCCTTTGGCTGCAGAGTGAAACCTTCATTTTCTAAGTAAATTAACTGTAATAACTATCAAACTACAGCTGGTAAGCAAGCCAGCCATCTGTGAAAAGGAAATCCATTGACAACAAAAGCCTTGTTAGACATTTCTTCAAGGTAGGGAAAATTTGAACCAACTGAGCTGTTTTTGAGCCCATGAAAAGCAAAAGATAACATAAAATATCACCTTATTTCTTCATCTTTACAAAGAAAGACAGGTGGGAGATGAAAGGACAAGTTGGATACCTAAGGTGTTCAAATTGAAATTGGCACAAGTACATGGAAACAGGCAGAATGAGATCACTGTATTTACCGGCTAGTAATGGTTATTCAGCAGATACCTTATGTAACTCTCTGCTATCCCCGTGTATCTGGATATTGCAGTTTTCTGAGGTCTCTTAATTATTTGTAAACTTTCACTAATGGTCCATGGAACTGAATTAGTGAATTTTGTTCAACTTTACTTTGGGTAAGAAAATATAATGGAGCATTCATTCTGTTTCTTCATGTGGACCTCCATAAAATAGCACCCATATTTAAAGCTATTCAGTCCTATGGCACATGGAAACTGGGCTTTTAATATCTCTTCATAATCTCTCTACACTGGAGACCCAGAGAATATATGTCACACTTTTTTTTGATGCTTATAGAATTACTGATTCCTCTACTAAACATAATGTATCTCACCCTAAACTGTTTAAGAGGAAAGAGAATGGATACAGCCTTAGGAAAAAAAAACAAAAACAAAAAAACAGAAAAACAAAAAAACAACTGCATTTGAATCTCAGCTGAATCACATTCTGACAGTAGGCCAATTACTTTTAACCTCTTTGATTCTTATTTCTGTCATTTATAAAACAAAACAATATGTCTCTTACAGCATCTTATAAGCCTGAAATGACTTTGTATTTCTGGAATATTTCTGGCATAGGACCTAGTGCCTATACCATAGATGATACTCAATAATTTGTTTCCCTTGTCTTCTTTTGAAGCTAAGTTAAAGAAGCCCAATTTTCTCCATATCACTGGCATTCTCTAACTGCCTTTGTTATTTCCTCAAAGAAAATCATGACAGCATCAGGAGAAATTATGACCAAAGAAAGATACTGATAGGAAGATAGCCACTGATAAGGCATTTAGAATGAAAAGACAAAAGTAAGACATATATAAAAGTCAGACTAGAGAGCTACTATAAAAACAGAATTATCTATACCTAACAAGTGGAGAGCTGACTTTCATGGAAGAATTTACAAAGCTCTGTATTAAGGTAAGGATAATATATTTTTACATGTAAGTATTTTCATATGTGCTGAGTCTTACCATAAGAAAAACTTTTATTTTTTGCCTTTGTCACATGATGGGCTGTAGATCAATTATTGAAAAATGCCTTGAGGAGTAATAATACTAAATAAATACATAATTATTATTTATGGCTATTAATTTCACTTGAGTATAAACTTGTTGACAGCCTCATTATGTCAAGCCTGTAGCAAGCTGATAACTTATTCTGTGATCTTTGAAATAGTTTGTTGGATTGTGCTGTGCATGAGCAAATGAATGATGGCTGAAACATTGTTAAATGGAACTGTGCAGTAATGTACCATTTTTTCCATTAAACCATATGTACAGAACTTATTTAATAGAATGTTATAAAGGGAGACTGACTTGAGAGCAGTACATATTGAAAACATTCAGGACTGTGGAAGACCACAGGGTCAATAGGATACCACATTTGTCAAAAAAAAAAAAAAAAAAAAGACTAATGCTTAGGGTGCCTTATGATAAATAGAACATTCTGACCCTGTGAAATGCTTATACCAATGGTATAATTAATGACTGGATTATTGTGTTCATTTTAAGAGAGAATGAAAATAGGTTTGAGTTTTATATGATGACTAATTAAAGCTTCTATGAATATTAGGAGAAATAATTGTTTTATTCAGTATTTTAAGATTCTGGAGAATGGAGGATACTTAAGTTATGTTGTTTCAGTCATTATAACTTTCACAAAAGAGAAAACATTGTAGAAGAAAGGTGCCTGAAAATAGAGTAGAACTTTCTCTTAAGTAGAGTTTTCCAAGATATAGTTGTCCTGAATTAGAAATATTGCAACAAAATTTTTCTATTGGATAGGAGGATGAAATATAGAACATTTTTAGTCCTACCCTAAAATGCATTTTTTAAATTTTCAAGTATTCTGATAATAAATTTCTATATAAAGTGTGTCAGGTAGTTGAAGTCAGTTGAGTTTATAATTTTTAAATTCTAAATCATTATTTAGAGGAGATGTTAATTGGCATAAATTGCAACCAAATGTAATTTTTCCTAAGTTTTTGTTGGAGGAAGATAAGTACTTTAAAAGAATGACCAGTCATTTATAATTAAAAGCACATAAAAACTTAGACAAATAAAATATAAGTGGCTATACACTTTGATTTGTGCTTTGCCTTCATTACTTAAAAAGAGGACAGATATAAGCCATTTCCACTCTCTATTCTGTCTGTAAGCTCAGAGGTTCAATTATAAGTCAAAGAAACAAACTCCCAAACAAGCACAAATAAGTGAACAGATAAGCAATTACGCGCGCACACATACATGCACGCACACACACACCCATCTAACACAGGAATCCTGTTTTAGAAGAAACAAAGTTTGAAGTTTCTAGAGTAATGTAACCCTATGGCAATTATATTGTATATATATATATATGTTGGAGATTTTCACTCCCAGAATATAAACAATGATGGTTCATTTTTTTTTCCATTTTTTTAACATAGAATTTCACCTACTTTATTTTTTTTTAGTCCTATAAAATAGGATTATTTTATTTTATTATTTTTTTACAAATAGTTTATTGTCAAATTAGTTTTCACATAACACCCAG